>NW_013668432.1:61483-86160 GCF_000517525.1 Limulus polyphemus | reverse complement strand
GTAAACTCATGAGAGAGGGGGGGGGGGGGGGGTCGCAGCTACGATACAAAACATCCAACACCCCCCGGGGGGGTAACAGATCTTAAGGTGGGTCATCACGTTATGTGCCCTGGTTTTTAGAGATACTGGCCAGCACCACTAAAAACTAGGGCAAATTACTTGAACCCACCTTAAGATATGTTACCCCGCCGGGGGGGGGGGGGGATGTTTGCATCGTAGCTGCGATTTTTATCTCCCTCTTACGAATTTACATTTAATCATATATATTACAGAAAACTTATTCACCTGTAATTTAATATGGTTTACAGATTAACAGTGGAAAAGTTTCTTTCAAACAAATTTAAAATGGCCACGGGAGTTGAGGTTATCCATATGATGACTGAAGATGGTCCCGCTCCCGTGGGGCTTAAAGATCAAAGTTTTAGTTTGCTTAAAAAGAAAGATTTCCATTGTAAAAACTGTCCCACGACTGGTGCTAGCAGACGGGGGTGGAGGGTGTTTGAAGTGACGCTCCCCCCAAGTTAATACCGTAAAACAACTCAATTTTAGATTTACCCTCCCAAAGTTAACGCTCTGGATTTTAGATCCACCCCCGTTCAATTTACCGATATTTTTTATCACCTAACGTGATTCTTATCTCAGTAATTTCCTAAAAGCATATGTGAAATGCTTAAAAAAATCGTTAATACTGAATTCCTCTACCTACTGCTAGTGTTACCTGTGTATTTGGCCATATGTGGTCTTCAGCTGTAATGATGAAACGTGTATATGCAACTCGAAAGTCAAAACTCTTTCGTAAGCTGTGTGTTTCGGGGATCAAACGTCGAAAGTACTACTGCTCGATTGGTTTGTGTTGAATTTCGCGTAAAAGCTACACGAGGGCTATCTGCGCTAGCCGTCCCTAATTTAGGAGTGAAAAACTACAGGGAAGACAGCTAGACATCATTACCCACCAACTCTTGGGCTACTTCGAATAGTACGATTTGACTGCCACTTGTTTTTTTGGGGGGAAGGTTGGAATTTCGTGCAAGGTTACACAAAGACTGTCTGCGCTAGCCGTCCCTAATTTAGCAATGAAAGACTAGAGAGAAGGAAGCTAGTCATCCCCACCCACCGCCAACTCTTGGGCTACTCTTTTACCAACGAATAGTGGGATTGACCGTCACATTATAACGCTCCCATAGCTGAAAGGGCGAACATGTTTGGTGGGTCGGGGATTCGAACCCGCGACCCTCAGATTGCGAGTCAAGCACCCCCCTAACCACCAGGCCACGACTACTGCTTGGAGACAGAGAAAAGTAGGCGTGTTATCACCCTGACTCTTACTGTTGGGCCCACTTTTCGAAACAACGATCTCAGGTGAAAGGGGGAGGAAGAAGGGGATTAGGACCTCACTCAAGTCACATCTTCGTAATCAACTCATTTGTAATTAGTGGAAAAAAAACGCCGTTTGGTTAGCATGAAATGTAATGACGTGATTACTACTTTGTGGGAAGTAGTAATTGATTCTTAACTTTAACTCGTGTCTTTAAATCCAGAGACAAAAGTATATAAAAAAGAAGTGGAAATGTGCCCTATCTCAAGGGCTTTTTTAACCCCCCCCCCCTTCTCGGGCAAAGATCCCAAAAGAAAATAAACCCATGTATACAATCGGACAGTTTCCAGTTACCATACAAAAATATTACGTTAATCGAGACAACCATCTATGGCTGATCGATGCTAACACACACACACATACAAACTGACATCTTGCGTGATAAAAAATGGCGTCGTTCTGCTTTACCACATACAACAATTTTCACCAAGCCCGCACCCGACCGACTGACGGGTAGTTAATGTGAGATACTATTTACGCCTGGTGTTATTTCAACCATTCTCACCTCACACGTAATAGAACGACTTTCAAGTCGGCTCTTAAACAATCCTGTTCTTCTGTATAAAATGTTTTGTTCGTGAAGACCGAGACTGCGATGTAACTTTGATATATGAAATCATTCAAATATAACGACGACCGGTTGTGTTTTATCAATCGTTTTATTTTTCCTAATGAATAACGATTATTTTTATTGTCTTCGTTATCTGAAGGTACTAACATGTCCATAGGGGGCATATCTTCATCAACACTAGTTAAAATATTGACAAACTGAGTAGTCTTTAAACCCCACCTTTATTTGTATCGATGAGGTTCTTTATTGACTCAGATTTTTTTTGGGGGGGGGCTATGATTTTGTTAGTTACTGGGCCCCTAATTACATGCGAGCCACGCAAACAACGTAAAGAGAAAATATGATCAGTACTACGATTAAATATCAGAAAACACTTAATTTATTTATTACACGCGTTAGGATATAAGCAGAAATAATGCATTCGTACACAAACGTGTCTTTCCTTTGATACGGAATGTTTTTTTTTGTTTGTTTGTTTAAGCAGAAAGTTACACAATAGGCTTTGCTCTGATCACCCGGGGGTATCGAAATCCGACTTTTAGCGTTATAAGCCCCGAGACTTACCACTTGGAAAGAAATGGGCGAAAGTCGTTAAAATAAAATTAAGGGCTAGCTAGCACGCACACTATTGTCTCCACTAAAAAAAAGAAAAGCACATTGACTAGTTTATATAACTATCGGCGTATTTCGGTCCTAGCACTAAACGGGTGTTACCCCGACGTAATGAAACGCATTCCTAGAACGAAGACAGAAGTTAACTGGTAAAACATTGGAAATGTGATTATATATTCAAACATTGCAGTATTACACAGAGAGATCTTATAAGAACTTAAATGTAGAAATTAGTGGTCAAACAAGACGTGATTTAATCTATTCACAAGGTCAACTGTACAGTACTAACGTGCTGATCTAGAGGTCATATTGGATTTTTTCCAGCAAGGGGGTGTTTTATTCATATTCTATCCATGTCCAACAAGTCAATCGCATTATCTTAGAAATGACGTGTCACGTGACTGTGCAAGATCTAAGAACACTTAAACAATATGATTTTGACGAAATGTACAAGTAAATGTCGTACTTTGTCGAATGTCCTTCGGTCGCTACTTGGGAGTCCCTCTTCTCCCACCAACACTGTCCTCACCTGACCAACAGTGACCACTTCCACACAGCAGCAAGGACACGGGTTTATTATCAGATGGACAATAAACACATCTACGTTAGATTCACATTGTTAACTGGCGTAACTTAAACATCCCTCAGCATCAAAGTTACAAACAGAAATTCAATTCGTCCTTTTGTCACAACGATAAGCATTAAAAAGTATTTTGAACCACCACAATAAATTAATTGTGAACGAATAAACTTCATTTGTTCGAGCATTTGTCTGTCTGTCAGTCAGTCGACACTGAAATGACGTCACATAAAGGATGTTTGAAGTTGCAATGTGTGTTTTTCTTAGAACAAGGCCACATTGGACTATCTGCTGTGTCCCCCGAAGGAAATGGAACCCCAGAGCTTAGTGTTCTAAATCCGTAGACTTACTGCTGTCCCAGCGGGGAACTTGCAATTTGTACTGTCACGATGTCAGTAAAACGTGCGTATGACACGAATCACGAGAATTATATATATATAGACAACCAGTAACCAGCATGATAAGAATCAACAGGAATATTTAGTATAGTCCAACATCAAACAGCAGTTCTTATTACCACCAAGCACGACACCTTAACATGTATTATCACCCAACGTACATAATATATCCTGATGGTCGTTAAAAAAAAAAACCTGTCATCATATGAATTGGTACATCTATAGATAAACATCCGTTTGTTTCAAAGATATTTTAAACGTTCTTGCCAAAAATATCCCAAAACAAAACGTGAACTATCTCAAATTAAAACACACACACACAAGTTTGTGTGCGTTTATCTTCGATGTTTATCTTTGAAATATACATAACACATTTTCTGGGTTTAAGTAAAAGAAGTTTGGTGTTTAAGAAACTAAATAAACATTGAACTACAGATTAAAAATAAGAATTGGTGAATTATGAATACCCATCTTCGTTTTTCTCAATTCTGTAACAATGGAGTATACCTTTACAAGAATAACATTGCAAGACTTAATCTTACCTTTCTTGTAGCATCGGCGAATCTACTGGCGTTGGCGAGTCGACAAAAGCTAGAAATATAAAATGTAAAATTTGTTACTTGTCAGAAGTAACTTCGTAATCCTCTGACCTCTTCTGCTAAGTTCTGACCGAACTTGGCAGAGTGCCAGAAGAGTTTGTTCTAGATAATTCGTTTCTGTAGTTCTCCTTTTACAAAGGCAGGAAGTTAAAAAAGATTCACGTTTCTTCGGTCGAAACGATCAACAGGAAGCTACAAAATAAGTTTCGGTTCGCTTGGTGCAAAGTTTTTTTTTTATTATTATTTCCTTTTTCTTTGTTCACAGGTGCACCTTTCTCAAACAAGGTTACAAATATAATTATTTCTAAATGTTTTAAAATCGTAACAAATGTACGTGATGAATCACTTTCTATGTGAGATATTATCCATTATCAAGCACGAAACTAAGCTTTCGATTAATTGTACGGGGGATAAGAGAGGGCGAGTATCTAGCAGTGTCGGAGGTAATTTCCTCGAAAGGGGGTCAAAAGTCGCCTGGAAGGGTTATCTGTTTTAACCACTCGCAGCACCATACAAAAGTGTGTTGTCTGTCAGAAGACACTAAAACGACGTCACATAAGGGATGCTTAACATTGCAATTTGTACCGTCGTGACATCAGTAAAACGTGCGTATGCCATGAATCACGAGAAGAATTATGCACTGTAGACTACAACACAGCATTTCGGTTTCATTTACTCTTTAAACAGAACGGAAGTGCATTTTGTTTATCACCAAAGATGTGGCCATTAAATACCCTTACATGACATTATAACTAACAAGAAACTCTGAAATTCCAAGCTTATAAAGGTAATGTCATAAATGGGGGCGTGGGCCTCCCGCTTCAACGGTTTTGAGTCGTAGAACACGAACTGTTCGTCTGATGCAAAGGTTCGCGTGCTACGCAGCTGCAGTACATTAAGATTCCCAAAACCAATATTTCGAAGGTGCCTAAAGTTCAACTAAAATAACTTATCAATCGGTTGTTCATGGTGAAACAAAAATGGCTGCCGATTGTTTATCCACTTATATTCGACATTTTAGGATCCACCCGTGTTCCTCTAGCAAATTTCATCGCAATTGGTTCAGCCATGTTTTTAGAACTTGTTACCCCAAACAGACAGACGGGGGGTGATTAAGAAAATATCAAAATGAGCCAAGATTTAGTTGCATGAGGTTAAGATAAATACGGATGGCCTCCATAAACAGTACGTAACGATCTTCCAGTGTTCGAACAACTACTTTACACATACAGTATAATTACCAATGTTTTACGTTCAAATTGTGGTCACTGTGCAGAAATGAAATCACACCACAGAAAACTTTGATAATATACATATAAGAAAACCAAAGAAAAAAAAAAAACAACATCACCCAATACACCCTCCTTTTCCTCATATTGCTAAAAAGGGGAATAGCATTCAACATCAAATAGTGTTTTTCATACAATTAGAAAGTCATTAATATTCTACAGTTTTATTTTGGTATCAACTATTGGTGTTCTCCGAAGGTTTGTGAAAGTTATATTTATATCTTCCTTAGGAAACCGAGGCTTCAGAGATGTTTAATACAGTGACAACGGACACAGAACGTAGATGTTACTTCCTGTTTTTCACTCAACCAACACACACACACATCTTTATTTATATATATACAGAACTGAATATAGATTATGTGATAACTTGTTTCAGGTTTAAAATACAGTGGCAACCTCTGACCTTAGCATGCATTTTCAAGGAAAGACTTTCTAGTACCTAGTCATTAACAGCCAGCATTAATGAACATAAGCATAGTTGGAGTTTTGGATTTAGATTCACTTTTACACTTTCAGTCTGTTAGTTATACTTTTCTTACAAATTATTATTTTTTTTTTAGATAAAAGGGGTCACTGCCAATGTACGGCATGGAAATTGTAGGTGACGTAAAAAGCACGTGAAGTTTGTAAGGTAAAACCCCGCGATGGTCTGTTAGCATTTAACAGGAAAAAGAAGATTAGGGGGCCTAAAACAGAGCTGTACAGCTCGATCGGCTTCAGTAAGCACAAAATCTATGCCTTCCTTCCCAGAATTGGATCTTAGTACAGCACGATACTTCATAAGGTAAAAAAAAAACAGCAAGCACATTGTTGAAGGGACAGGTGGCTAGCTAAGGACGTGACGGTTAGGGCGTGAAAAGCGGGAGATTTGAACAAGTGAAGCTGGCTATTGAACACGCGGCACGCTACCCGCGCGCGCCACTCGTCTCCATTATTTGCTCGCGAGAAATTTTCTAACGAGATTATACAAATTCATTTTAAAACAATATTCAAATCTTTTGGTTTCTTGTGATTTCCATATGTTGCCCAAAATACTATTACTTCGTGAATAAAGTAATGACCTTTTTTGTCTCAAAATTGGACGTCCTATGACAACAACAACAGTTTTGTTTGTTTACAATGTGTGTGTGTGTGTGTGTGTGTGTGTGTGTGTGTGTAACTGTTTTTATACGTCTTATTAAAAGAAGCAGCGTTGTTTAATGAATGAAATGCCCCTCCAGTGTTTCCTGTTTCCGAGCCACTTCATTCTCCTGGGTCTGTAAAATTGATGCACTTGTGGCACACCAGAGGTGCTCTGGGAAAGATCACGTTTGGGGGTCAATGATTCGAAGAGAAACTGACGATGCCCCCACCAAGGTCATCAGGTTTTGAACACACACACAAAGAACATTCCAGCAAACGTTTCCCACCCTCTCATTGGATAGTGCTCTGGTTGCCATATGAATATGTCAGCATTATATACACACGTTTTCTTCATTCTTACTAGAGATACGGTCAAAACGTAGTCGAAAGTCCCAAAAACATTCACGTTTTGTAACCTTGAACAGCACAAAAGTCGAGGATCATTGTACAGTTTCGAGTTGACCAACAAAGTCAACTATTTCGCTCTATTATCAAACTCTATTGGTATTTAAAGGAATGACACACTATATTATTTTTCACTCGTATAAGGCTTGTCATATTCAACGTGCTGATTACAGTTATACACCTGATGAACACACAACAAAAGCTTTTAAGAGTTTACATTTGAAAACAAAACCTTTAATAAAGCATTACCATAATAACCAGTTTGACTGACTTCACAATGCATAATATGTATAAACAAGATTATACAGGAACTAACTAAAAGGAATATGTATGTGTATATATATAAAAAAAAAACATTCAAGGTATATATTGTTTATAAAGCATTGTTATTACCCATTGTAAGTATGTATAAATATTTGAAAACGTAACATTAATAAAGTTATATAATAAAAAAAAATGTCTGAAAAATTAAATTTACAGAAATGTTACTCAATAATTAAGGTTGAAATAAAAATTAAATTTATACCTATAGTACTTGTTTACACTATAATAAATAACACATACATCATCCTCACCTGATTTAGTCAAAAATGATCCTAAAATTACTCTGTCTGGTGTGTCCCCAATTTCATCTAATCGTCTTTTTGGGGTGGAAGCACCACTGAAAGTAGTAGGAAAAAATCCCCCCTCTCAAACTTCTGTCAACATTTTTCAACTTCACCTTTATTCCAAACTTATTTGGATTGTTTAACAGCAGTTTTAAACTTGCACTTAACAGAAAAATGTAAGCTATTTTTACCCAAGCAGAAATAAAAATAATTAGGCAAATAAACAATGCACCGTGAATATAATGAACACCAGTAAGTTAAAGTTAATGTATCTTTCATAAGTTTCACAAGTATCTTTAATTCGTAAGCCTGTCAAAGGTTAAAAGTTTGATGACCTGGAAAATTCGAGTAGTGGCTATATGCCCACGAATACAATATTAAGTGTTCATGTTCCTGAGCTTTTGATTTAGGTTTCCCACCTTCATCAAAAGTTCAAAAACAAGAGATTGCATGCTGAAAATATTTAAACAAAAGAAAAAATGTGAAAACTTTTTATTAATCTTATTAAATACCACCTTAAAAACTCTTCTGCCTCGTATTCACTGTAGTAGTTTGAATTGGTAAAGAGTTGTTTCACTAATAAATACTAAAGCATTAATCCTTTAGCTCAGTTTGTACAACACTTGCCTGGAAAGTGGCAGGTCTTAGGTTTAAATCCTGAGGTGCAGAAGTGGATATTAATAAATCTACCATACAACAAAGACTTGATGTTTTATAACTTAGAGAATTGATTTATTTTATCCCATTTTTATTTTTAACACTTACAAATTTTACATGATTTTGGTGTTCTTAATCTAATATTCTCAATGAAATGTTCTGGATAAAACATTAATAAGAACTCAAACAGCAATTTTTAAAGAAGTGAACTTTCATTTAGTTTTATTTGCTCGTTACATTATAATAAAGATTTGGAGAAGTAGGCCTACACCTATAATAAAAAAACATGCTTCGAATGACAGAAGTGGATAAATAATTTATGACAATTTAACTCAAAATATTTTCATTATAATAATAAAAACTTTGGTTTATCTAAACTAAATGTACAGTTACCAAATTCTCAGAATCAAAGTCCTCGTTACCTGTTTGTTGAAAGTTCGCCTAAGTTGACAGCCAAGTCAGTAACGGGGGACATTACAGAGGTAGAACTGAAGGCTAGCGACTGACAGAGCCGTAGAGACAACTTTCCCTTTTCTTGATGTGACATTGTATTCAACTGAAAAGTTATCTCAAACAGCTATAGAAAGAGTCATACAATACCCAAACTTTCAACTGCATAAATAAATAACTTAAGCTTTTGATTTTTTTTCCCCCTCTGTTAAAGTTCTCCAACTAGCTATTTTTTTTGTTCTATTTGGAATTTAAATGCTTTGGTATCAGCACCTATAAAAAAAGAAATATATATATATTGTTTATTTGGTCATGTTCTAAATATATAAATATGGAACTATTTTTTAAGAATATGGATTATACCCTAGAAATATCACTGAAACTTAACAGTAAAATTCTTCTCAACATCATTCAAAAAATTGATATAGTTTATGTACAAATTACAGTTCTTGTAATGTTTAGGATATCATTGAAACTATGCACAAAAACAGGTTCAGTAAAAACTGTATGGAAACAAATTCCATAAGCCTTTACAGAATAGAGGAAAACAAAAACAAAAAATATGTACATTTCACAATTACTTTATTTATTACTAAAATGGTTTTGCTGACAAAGGTATCAATTCTCTATCATTAGGAGATGCATGTAGCAGGAACACACATAAATCCAGAAAAAATAAATATGCAACTTATTAAATTCACAATATAAATTTTGGTGTAATAAGTATTATTATTATTTTCATTACCCAATATATCTTTTCTTAATTTTGCTTTTAATCACCAGATGATATTTGATTGAGTTCATTTCATAAACTCATGAATACTCAGCTAAAATTCATGATTTAAAAATTATGAAAGAAATGACAAAATATGTTTGAGATATTAATAAACTGTAACTATTATATATAACAACCAATAAATCTTTCTAACTAGCTATCAGTTAACTGATCAAAAATTACTTGTGTATTGAACCATTAATGAGTCAGTTTGCACTAATAAATCCAGGTGCTAAGCCTCAAAATTGGCTAAGCCAATTCATTTTACATTTTATGAGACAATTTTAATGTTAATAGCTAAAAATCACACAAACGTTTTTTTCTTCTTCTTGCCATAGATATTTCAAAAATCCTGAGAAATAAGAGTGGAGTACAGATCCAGATATCATTAAAACTGTTTTAAAAATCAAAGTTGTTCTGATCTTGCAAAGTTAGAATAAAGTAATAAAACTAAATTTCTCTCTCAAAAGTAGAAACAGTTTAATGTTACTGATAATTATTTATATGCTATTCTTGAATGAGGTGTTCAAAACCTGATACTTAAAACTTAACTCCCAGTCCCATTCAAAAAAGTTGCATTTCAAGTGAGTAGTTCATTTAACAAATATTTAGCCTATAAAGCAAAAAGAAATTCACCTGCTTTTGTGATAAAAAATATGCTGTCTTTAGCTTATGTAAATTAAAGAGGCTAAGTTTCCTAACTACATAATGTAAATTGATTTTAAAGCTTTACGAACTTTCTGCACTTTCAACCGACATTCAAGTTTAATTTTTACATTAATGTATTCACGTTTTATCTCAAAATTACCACTGACCAAAACTTTTGGCCTTAAGGTTTTAATAAATATATGCGTATACACTCTTTACATTATTACCGCCAGCTTAATTTCACTGCTGTAAATTATAATACAAGGCTTAGCTCAACTTAATACAAACCCAAGCTGCTGAAGCTTACGCTAAATATAGGAACACCCGCCTAACAACAAATCTATGCAAACTTAGTAATAGTAGGCTAGTCTACCGAGTATTGTTTAACCAAACCAGGCACCAATTTTTGTTAACCCGCCACATCAACATCAAGATCTTTGGTACATATTACAACTACAAAACATACATTTACTGTATCTATGGAGATTTATACTCTACATTAATTTCACAAAATTCATATATTTGCACAAAGTTATGTACGGGTTTCTAATAATAATTTCTATCCAACATTAGGCTAAGTCTCTCACCTCTTTCCTGCTTCGTAGAACCCGTACCCAAGTCTTACCTCTACAACACCATACAACCAACAACAGCAGACGCGCGGATCAAGACGTGATTTGAAAAAGACCGCCTCTAAGCAACGTCATGGACACCAATAAATACGTACATCGTATTTAATTAATTGTCTCCTATGTTTCAAAAAGTAAAGAATAATAGCCTTTTTTTCTAGATTTGTCGAATTTAAGACTTCAAAATGTATATATTCCAGTACTATTTTATAAGTTTTAATTAAGTTTAAATTACAAAAATAATAATATGGACAGATGGCGCTCTACACAATACATCAAAAACTTTCAAATTGATGGAAGTGCATAGAATTTGGAGATAAGCGGTAAGCCATAAGAAATACAACACTTCTAATAGAATTCATAATAAAAAATCAGGATATTGCAAAAAACCTGAAGTTTCTTTTAGAATAGAAGCAATTTATAAAGTGTTTTAAAAGAATTATTTAAACGGTTATACATTTCATAATTTGATTACAAATTATAAGGTTTTAGAAAAAATGATAAAAGATAAATTTGTGGTTTTAGGAAAAGTGATAAAACAAGAATCTGCTCTGAAACGAAAAAATATATAAATATAAAGTGACTGTGAACGCTAATGAATTAGGGGCCGTCAAAATAGTATAGAACAGCATTATAGTATTGTAATATCCCGTCTTAAGCAGGGGTAAGCTCACTAACTTTCCTCACATACAACTACTTTCAATAAGTTTTGTTTTGTTCTTTTTTTTTGTTTTTTTTAATTAAGCACAAAGCTACACAATGGACTATTTGTGCTCTGCCCACCACGAGTATCGAAACCCGGATTCTAGCGTTGTAAGTCCGCAGAGATACTGCTGTGCGACTGAAGGGCACTTTCAGTAGGTGAGAAATGTTTTGATAAAACATGATATTATAATGAAATAAAGCTTTAATATTTTCTCAAATTCTTCATCATAATATTTAGTTTTTATTCCATCAAACTTATCGTCTTCCTTAACTGGGTTGATAGGAAATGGTATTACTTGAAAATTCGGTTTTCATTCATTTTTGCAACTTTCAATAATGTAGTAAGTTTCAGATGCAGTCGGTATGTTTTTGTATGTTTGTTTGTTATTATTTTTTATGTTAGGCGTTGCTATGTTTTAAGATTTCTAGTGTAATATTTAAGAAATAAAATCCTTTTACTACTAATTCTCATCAACTTTATAAATTTATCTTATGTAGCAATATTTTTTAATATTAATGTTTTTTGTTGTGAAAAGTAATTAATTACTTTAAAAATAATTAAGATGATATTTTAAAACTATTTAGATTAAAAGGGGTATATTATTAATACAGTTTCAGCAAAAGGAATTAATTAAACTAATATATTTTTATTTATTTTATCTATTCAGTTTGTTCATTGATATCATATTATCATGTGCTCTAGAATCCAAACTGTCATTTCACTTTGCGTAGAATTCTGTACAAATTAGTTCAAGAGTTAAAGATAGATGCACTTTACCTTTCACTTGTCAGTGATGAAAATGATCAGAAAAAATACGTTATGCGCATGACAGTTGATCTTTTTTCGGGTAATTATTATAAATTATTTTCACGCCTCTCCGAATTGGTGCGTCACTGTTTTGTTTCATGTTTTACAGATAACAAAAAACTTTACAAGTGGATATTTGTTACTTTAGTTTTTC
The DNA here is from genome assembly GCF_000517525.1 of Limulus polyphemus. Classification (NCBI taxonomy): domain Eukaryota; kingdom Metazoa; phylum Arthropoda; class Merostomata; order Xiphosura; family Limulidae; genus Limulus; species Limulus polyphemus. Next base: position 73,772 of record NW_013668432.1, on the reverse strand, counting down.
TTTATAGTTTTAAAGCTACAATCGGTGTTTTAGTTTAGTTAAAGTGGTTTGCTTATAATATACTGATGGTATAAACATTAGCTTTTTTCGCTTATAGTGGTGATTGGGGGGAGCTCGATTCGCAATCTGCGGGTTCGAATCCCCTTCCCACCAAACATGCTCATCCTTTCAGCCGTGGGGGCGTTACAATGTGTCGGTCAATCCCACTATTTGTTGGTAAAAGAGTTAGTGGTGATGACTAGCTGCCTCCCCTCTAGTCTTTCACTCCTATGTTAGGGGTGGCTAGAGCATATAGCCCTCGTGCAGCTTTGCACGAAATTCAAAACCAAACAGTTTATGGTGTAATGTTGATCTAATTTTTTCTTATTACAACTATTTTATAGAAAAATATAGATATAAGCCTGGTGTTACACAAATCAAAATTAAATACCAGATAAAGCAGAACTAGTGTGGGTATTGTAAAATGATGCATTTCAACAATTTATACGAAAGGTTAGTAATAAAAAAAAAGGCACTTGAAGTTATAGCACATTTACCTTGTACGTTTAATTCGAATTAATTTTCGGAGTACGTAAATTTATCATCAGTACAAATTAATAATTTTTGTTATAGTATCATTAGATGATTTCGACAGAAAACTGTTAATGACAATCAAGAAGAATTTCATTGATCTGAACCTTGGTGCGCCATTCGAGATACACTTCAATACTAGAATTATAACTGCATATTATTAGTCATCGAAGCGTTATAAGCTTTTTGTTGTTAGAGCTAGAAAAAAAAAACATTGTCATTAGAACATAACAAAATAGCCGTTAGATATTTAGATACAGCTGCCAATTAAGTAATCAAAAACTATCTTCAATTTCCTTTATGCAATCTTAATAATTATGTATAAATTGCGTTAATAAATAGCTCACAGCTCAAAAAATTTTGCTGGGCCAGTGAATTTTAGCTGCTATTCGATTCAACCTAAGGAAATCTCCCTCTTGGAAGGAATTAAACAAAGTTGAAGTTAAGCCTTATTCAAGAAGTTTACTCGCCTACGTGATGGTTGCTTTGTTGACCCGGAGTGGCTAAAATAATATTTATTAATAGCGTTTGCTTCTTATTATTTCAATAATATGTGTCTCTTTTTATACTTTTTCTATATTTTTGTTCTAATGTTTTACAGATTTTGTACTATATGAATAGTTTCTCACGAATCACCTGAGATTTTAGTGTTTTATGTTTACTTCAAACCTTTATGTAAATCATCTACGATCTCAATTTTCACAGATGTCTAGAACTCACAGGAAGAATTGCAACACATAAAACATCATTGTGGGCACGTGATCTGTATGAACTGTTGATGGATTAGTCACTAGAATACGAACTATGTCAATCACTCGTTATTCTGACACGTACTCTTAGTCTCCTGGTGACTAAGCAGTAACCCCATAACGCTAAATTTCAAGGCTCAATCACCATGGGGTCATAGTACAGATACCCCATTGTGCAGCTTTGCACTCAGAATAAAAATATTACACGTTTCACTGATCTGTGTTGCATAAAACACAAAACTATTTGAGTATTCTTCGACATTAACCAGAGAGGCCAGAAATTAAAAACAGCAGAAATCCTATACGAAAGACAAGAGACAAATATTTTAAGTGTGCGTGTGAAAACATTTGATTTAAATAAACCAGCGAAAAGTATCGCTAAGGAGCTGTGATTTTTTTATTACTTGGTTTTAAATATTTTTAGAAAGAACAGTCATAAATTAATTACTGCTCATCATGCTTTCTTGAAAAACAAATTAGTAATTTTTAAAGCTATAGAAGCGAATGTTTTGAGATTAATTGCAAACGTTTCAATATTTATTGAAATATACAAGAAATAAAGCTGTACTGGATCAATTTTAAATTACAAAAGACCTGTTAAATTAATTATTTTTTTGTTGTTCTTGAATTTCTCGCAAAGCTATTCGAGGGCAGTTTCTAATTTTGAAGTGATAGACAAGAGAAAAGCTAGTGAACACCATAAACTCTTGTCAGACCAAATATTGCAATTTGACCGTCACTCTTATAACGCACGCACAGCCTCAAAGTTCGGAGAGAGATTTTTTTTTGTAATAATGGGAGACGAACCATGCATCGATTATCACCAAACCTGGAACGTGTCCTTATGGCCGGACCCCTGGGAGTTATACGAGAGGATTGGTAAGTCACCATTGTGTACTCAAAAAATATAAATTGCTTCCTTTCTTAAGCCTTTGTTTAAAAGAATATTTTACCGAGAATCTTGTTTTCCTACTATTATATATACGACATGAAAAAAAAATTGTGTGCAAAAAAAAAAGAAAAAAAAAAGGTATTTCTAACAATATCAAGCCAATGGAAATAATTTTCATACCATCCAAAACCCACGGTATATATATTGTTACCGGTAATCTCCTATCTAAATATATTACTTAACACAAGAGGGAATCCTCAATAGCCGCGGCTCTTTAAATTATTTTAGGTAGGATTAGAGTTAATTAATCTACGAGAGCTGGGGCGTGGTTAAACATGTCAATCGAAAGGGTTTGATATCCCGAGTTCCAAACTGTAATTAGATCTCAAATCGGCCAAGAGATGACTGAGATATATATTGGTCTTTAAAAAACTCAAGAACTCGAAGCCGTTCTGTGAGCCGCGGCTAATAACTGAATTTTATACAAACAAATATTGTATAGTAAATTTAGTTTGAAGTAAGCGTCACCGCCAAATACTAATTACTTACGCTACCGCCCTCTTCAGAGTAAATCATAAAAACAAAAATTTACACATCAAAATTTTTTCTCTGTCTATTAAACTGTATATAAAAATTTAAACCATATTAATGATAATTTTTCATTAGTGAAATAAACTTTCTTTGCATTCAAAAGTGTTTCTTTTTTGAAATTATGATTTACTCGGAAAGCGCCTGTACAATATACTTTCCTGCGTTGCTTCGGTACACGCAAGAAAACAAACATCTTGGCGTAATCAACGTCAGAGTTCACTATTGACATTTTAGAACATAATTGGTCAGTCACATATTAGTTTTTTCGATATTAACAGTCCAATTATTATAATTTCATGTAAAATACTAATTTGCATTTCGTGCTTGTTTTTTTACAGTTTGTTTTGAAATACGTGCAAAGCTACACCAGGGCTATCTACAGTGATAAGGCTGAAGGAAAGGAAGCTGGTTAAAACCACCCACCACCAACTCTTGGGCTACTTTTTTACCAACGAGTAGTGGGATTGACCGTCATATTATAACTCCCCCACGGCTGAAAGGGCATGTTCGATTTCTTGTAGTCCAGCGACAATACAATGGGCTATATATACTGTGCCTACTGCTGAGATAAAACCTAGAATTTTAGTGCTATAAGCCCTCAAACTTACCATCGTGCCTGTGAAGAAAGGGATATCGTTACTTTCTTCCCAGTTTTTCTAATCGCTGTTTAAATTCTACATAAATTGAATTCAGTAGATATAACTTGGATCATGTTAGTTTCAAGATAAATTAAATAAAATGTTCAGGAATAAAAGAGCAAATACATATGTAAAACTAATTCACGAAAACTTCAAAATGACTATGGATGTCTCAAGTCAAAGAAGAAGCAAGCATTAAAAAAAATGCATAACAACATACATTTAAAATAAGTATATATATTTTTTTTAATTTCGAGTAAATAAATTATCACTAGTTGCAATGTTTCTCTGGGTGTTTGTTAGAAGTTATGCCCAAAAGCTACATTTTCTGGATGATTCTAAAGGAAACCATTAATTGAATAAGATTATATCTTTAAATATTCTTGTTCCAGCGGAACAAAATTTTACCCGATTCATTACGAATCAAAAGTTTTATTCAGGAAAGTTTGGACCGAGTTTGACAAGCACCTCACGGGTGTTCAATATACATTCTGTTATATTCCATCTGTATGCCAAGCTTACCCCTAAATGAAGCTACTGAAGTAGTATCTGTTTTGGGCAGGGTTTATTGATGATGGAAAAATCCTACACACTGACATGTATAGTATTCTCATTATTGCTTTCATATTGTTGGGTACACACTTCCAAACACACATTTATACAACCACACAATCAACTACTAGTAGTAGTAGAGATGTCCAAACATATTTGTATACAACCAGTAGTAGACTTCCCAACACACGTTATATACAACCATAGTCAACCAGTAGCAAACTTCCCAACACACGTTATATACAACCATAGTCAACCAGTAGCAGACTTCTCAACACACGTTATATACAACCATAGTCAACCAGTAGCAGACTTCTCAACACACGTTATATGCAACCATAGTCAGTCAGCAGTAGACTTTCCCAACACACGTGTATACAACCATAGCCAGTCAGCAGTAGACTTCCCAACACACGTGTACACACCCAGTAGTACCTTCCTCACCAGTACACACTCATGGCATACAACAGTGAAACATATTTTAAGTTTTACACCAATCACAAGATTATGATAAAGATGCTTTGTAACTATTATATGAACTATCTGTCTAACAGCATATCGACCATTTGAAACAACTCGCACGTGCTGTTCTCGTTTTGTACTTTTGATCGACAACAAACATGTTTACAGATTTGTAAAACAAGAATAAAAAAAAAACAAGTCATAATAGGAGTACATGCAACTGAAATCGTCTACTTACAAAAATAAAATAGTATTAAAAAAACAACAACGGGGATTTATATATTAAAGGATGATCTTGGGTGAAAATAAAAAAATCTGCTAAGCCTGTCGGACTTCTTTAAATACAGAGTAAAAAATAATAATAACACATAGTTAAGAACATTTTTATTGATTCTAATATTGGTTGGTCATAAATTAATTACTGCTCATCATGCTTTCTTGAAAAACAAAGTAGTAATTTTTAAAGCTATAGAAGCGAATGTTTTGAGATTAATTGCAAACGTTTCAATATTTATTGAAATATACAAGAAATAAAGCTGTATTGGATCAATTTTAAATTACAAAAGACCTGTTAAATTAATTATTTTTTTGTTGTTCTTGAATTTCTCGCAAAGCTATTCGAGGGCAGTTTCTAATTTTGAAGTGATAGACAAGAGAAAAACTAGTGAACACCATAAACGCTTGTCAGACCAAATATTGCAATTTGACCGTCACTCTTATAACGTTTTGTACTTTTGATCGACAACAAACATGTTTACAGATTTGTAAAACAAGAATAAAAAAAATAGGAGTACATGCAACTGAAATCGTCTACTTACAAAAATAAAATTGTATTAAAAAAACAACAACGGGGATTTATATATTAAAGGATGCTCTTGGGTGAAAATAAAAAAATCTGCTAAGCCTGTCGGACTTCTTTAAATACAGAGTAAAAAATAATAATAACACATAGTTAAGAACATTTTTATTGATTCTAATATTGGTTGTTTAACTTAAAAAAACAACAACAAAAAACAATGAAAATTGAAACACTTGCACAAAGTTTTGCAGAGACAATCATATAGTTTAATAATACACAGCTTTCTCCAAAGATTAATCAAATTTGACAAGTTGCATAAAGTCATTCACCACTAAATAATGTTTCTTTTACCTGGACAGCTTTTTCTAAAAGGTTTGTGCCAGTTTATTTGGGTACAATGTATGGTAACTACTTTACTACATAACTGATAAACCTCATACATATAACATTTACATCAGCATTTTTTTATAACTGTCATCACATAGAACCTATACCCTGATTAAACTGAAATTCTCTCAAGACAAGAAGTAAGTAAATACTAAAAAAAGCATTCCGTTAAAGATTATAGTGTACAACTCCCCAAAAAGTGTGAACCAGTACCAAAAATGAAACATATTTGTCCATGAATATTTAAAACAAATATGAAGCCTAATTTGTTGCATAAAAAAAATTATAACTCTAAGAAAAATAATAGTTCATTTCTAGGATAAATCTCTTAGTTCTAGGAGTTTTGAAGATATATTATCATTATAATAATAACAACTAAGAACATACACATTATATTTTATGTTAATAAGAAGCACATATACAAAAGCCAAACTTTGCAAAACCAAACAAATAATAACCAATCATGAAACAATTTTTTGTTCTTAAAATGCCTTTCATATCATACAAAAAAAAAAAACTTTTGTGACATTTGTATAAGCCCCCCTTTTGCTTCACCTACATCATATAAGATATACAATAATTTAAGAGCAGGTACATTATGGATACAAATTATACATTAATATAGAAATAAAAAGTTATTGCATTTAATGAGGAAAACAGTGTACAAGAGATTCCGTATAATTTACTGCACAGTTTGAAATATGTACTCAAACACTTGTATAAACACAGTTTTCCTCAACATCACAATTCAAACAAGACATTCTGTAGCATTACCGTTTAAATCAAATATGCCCATTTCTAAAGAAACTTCATTCATGAAACAGGCTACCATATTTGTTACTTTCATTAGAAACAGTGCCTTTCTTTGATACTAGGTTTTGTTATTTTGAAGCATTGAATGTTATAAATAGGTTATCATTCATTTACCCTTCACTTCAACTTATGGAAATCACTCAAAACAGTTATATACCGAATAGGTTTTTTTTACAATCAATTCTGTATAAAATTACTACTCAAAAATATTTTGTACTTTCACAACGATACACCAGTCTTCGTAAGAATGTGATTTTGTCAAATCATTATGAAATACTATAGCTTTGTTGAAATCGAAAAATGAAGTGCAATAAACTGAAAAATTGTCTTTATATCTGCAGATTTATTGTTGGAAAAAACACACAAAAGCAGAAAGAAAGCTGTGAAAGAAATGGTATAAAACAGACAAAAGGCAGAGTTTTTAAAGTTATTTGAAGTATTTTTTTCAGAAAATATTTCCGGCAGGATGCTTTCCAGTGCAAGCACCAAAGACAACGAGAGCTTAAAAAGGTTTGGTTTCTTACACTATTTATTTCTTCCGATCTTCCACAATTCAGTAATTTAGTATTTTGTACATTTTTTGTAAAGTATATTAGAGAATCCCCCCCAACTTTGCATTGTGGATTTTGTACACTTGGTGATGGGAATAATGCATGATACATAATACAAATAAATATTTATTTTACTGGTTGCTACAGCACATTCTGTTGATTAACAGAGAAGGGAAAACTTGATGCTCGAATCAGACAAACCTTTTTTTAGTGATACCAATTAGTTAGAAGTTCATCCTTAGTAGATGCTAACAGTAGGATGAAACGTGGAGCTCCCATTCTTACCCCGACTATCCAGGAGGAAAACCTTCTTGACAGATAATTACAAGAGGATCACGTTAGTTTTGTTCATCAAATTTCGTTTTTTTTTCCCATTACATTGAAATTATGCTTAAATTGCCTAGTTTAGCTTTCTTGCTATAAAGAATATAACTTTGGTATTTTTAGCTTAAGTATGTGAATTACACAAAGTTTACTTATATTACAGAAAGAATTTAATGTTTTGACTTATTAGCAGTTTGAAACTGAAAGTATGAAAACAATATAAATTTAATGAGAGTAGAAAATAATTTACAACAGAATTTTTTTTATCACACTTTTTGACATTACTATGCATTTCTCAATCGCTAACAAAACTGACGAGCCAGGTCTGATAGTCCACAAACTCCATTCTTGTCATGACAACACACTAGGACAATCAGGAATAATCAACACCAAGATACAGAGCAGATATTCGTTTTTCGAGTGAGGTTATTTTTTATTTTCCCAAAACTGAAAATGAGCTAGCACAGAAAGGATTACAGATATCTAAATAGAACTGTTCATATATTCTTATATTTTCAGTTATATCATTAAAACTTAAGCAAATTTAAATAAAGAAAAATGGCTACCATTATCAAAATTCATCCGTCTCTCTTTTAAAAAACACATCTTGAGGATGATGGCATCATAATCTATAGTACAAAATTCCTTTATTTATTAACAACAAATCAAAGAGCCACAACAAGAAATAAAAATACATGTGGGCAACGGAACTTTTACCATCATATTTCAACACCAGGGATGAATAACTACAAAAATACTCAACTTGTTCCAGACTACGAGATGGGAATTTGGACTGGCCACAGTAGCTTTTAACTCGTAGTTACGATTATTAGATCTTAAAAAGTTATTCCAAAAGTAGTTTCTTTATTACAAAGACAGTTTTCAGAGGGTTTTTATCCCTACTAAAGGATATACAAGCTGCAAATAAGGAGAATACTTCAAATTCCTAAATCCCACAGCTAACAGGACTTGAGATAGTTCGAAATTATACTTTCTGTTGTACTTCTAAGATGTACGCATCTGTAGCAAGTGCAATATAAACTGAAAACGTTTTTTTTTCTTTATTTACAACCGTACCTGTCAGTTCACTCAACACATCAATAACATTTTTCAAACATGCAAGAAATTAGGAAAATTAGGTGAGCAATTATTTATTAATAAGCTTAAGAAATCCTACACACAAAACAATGGGACCAATTAGCGACAAAATTGGAGGTAAAATATTAAAGGCTTAAACATGTTAGAACAAGAGGGCCTCTGCTTTTTTCTAAAAAAATAAAATGGCAGGTGAAGTCCATGAAAACTCGCTGTCTAAATTTACCTTGAAAGAATGTTATAATAACTTTTCTTAAGCCTAACTAAAGACTTTCTTCTAGCAAAATAAAGTAAAATACACATATGATTGTGCAAACAAGCATCCTTGTCTGCTTACTGCCAAAGCCGATAAAGAATCGAATATATTAATTTTAAAAACTGAAATTCTTACACAAAATAATTAACTTTTAGTAGTTTAAACCAAACTTGAAGTATTCAACAGCAAACAAAGAACATTATGCTAAGTTCTATAATTATACAGAATGCCTTATTAGGCCAATGTGTGATAATTAAAATGATCTCTAAAAACAGAGCACGATCCTTCAAACTAATAAACTCACTGGATGACATGTGGCTATTTCAGAGTATTATTCATATCTACAAAGTTTCATTAGTGAAAATTAGGGCTAGCTAAGATCAAAAGTGCTGGTGATTTCTATAAAACAAAAATGGAATGACTCACACACACACATATATATAGATAGATACATATAGTAGTGTGTTGATTTCGGTTTGAAGTTATGTTCACAGGAAGTAGGTATTATTTTTTTAAAAAATCTAATGTTTTTGTGAAAAAAGAAAAGAAAAAAGATTTGTTTATTTTACATGATTTTGGCAATTATAAACATTAAACTATACAGTTCCAAAAATTATCATCGGTTTCTTGGACTAATAGGCTAGTGAAGCTGCTTTCAAGCAAAGATAAAAATTGAAAACAAGCAAACAAAAATACTTAACAATTTTATACATATAGAGCATAAAACCACGTTATTAATGTTCACCAAGACTGGGGTTAGTGAACACTCATTACAAAGACTTCGAGTTTATTTGCTACATTGATGTCCACCAACTGCAGCATTGCCTCTACAAATTGGACAAGTTCCATTTGTCTGAAAAGAGAATTTAAAATATCATTATTAACTTTCTTTTTTAAACAAGCAATTTCACATATTTTTTTGATAAATTGTTTAGGCAGAGTATTCATGATTAGTAAACTGGAATGGACGGCAACTGTTTGTTGTAAAAAATACAATTGTAGGGGGACAATGTTTCAAGTCTTCCATTTTTCATCTTCAGATATGAAGGAAAAAAAAGACTTTTGAAATGTCAATCTCTACACTTGTGTTGTTTAACAACGGGCAGTTGCTGTCCATTCCGGCTTATTTAATAACTTCAAATATTTTTCAGAAAAACTGGGTTAAAATTTCTTCTTAATTATTTCATGTTTTTATGTATCATTACAGATTGTTTGCAACGTATTTGAGATAGAGATCTGCAATTATAGCTACACAATCAGAATATACCTTATAGTCAATAACTAATCTCAAAGTATTAACAAACAACAATTGTGGCAAATTTCATGGACTTAAATATCTCTTTCCCAGTTTCCACTTGTAATGACTAACGTCCAACAACACTTTCTGTACAAAAACTTTGCATTTTATGTGTACACATTCACAAACAGACAGGAGTTACAAAAATTGTTTTGTATGTGACGAGGCCAATCATTTCGGTTGTTTTTAGTTATGGATAGAAAATTTCAAGTTACAAGACCAGTGAAAATTACTTATTAAAATTGGAACCATAAAATATTAAATGTTCCATTATATTAAACCTATTCTTCTGTGATAAGTTCCCTAAACTTCCATTTTGAAGATCAACTGATATAGTTTTAAATCTTGCAATAAAGTTCAAAAAATTGGCAACTGAAGACCAGATGATGTAATATTTACAAAGCTCTTCAACTTGGAAGGCGCTTTTTAATTCCACAATATGAAATAATTATTGTTGTCATGGTTAGTATCCTAAATAATTCATCCGAGTTCAATAAATCAACTAGTTTTATCCTATGTTTCTCATCTACTGAAGTCTTTAAGAAGGGTCTAAGAAGCACTCTTTCTGTGGCAGTAGCGGCCAGAAATTTATCCTGGGTCTGTGTGATAGAGAAATACATACTATTCACTAGCCTGAGGACTTCACCCCATTAGGACTTGAAATGACTAACTTATGTAATGCTTTTAAGAAGGGTATCCAGGTTCTGCCGACTCCTGTACTAGATTGGCTGAGTGTGTTAAACAGTTAGATTCATGTAAAAGGGTTCTATATTATTTTAGTATTATTCTATCTTATTGTATGGTTTGTTTCTTGCACAATGAACTATTGAAGATAGATCAGAATTTAAGTCTTTTGGGGTTATTATTCTCCCGAATTCTAACTTTTGTTGCTCAATTTGTTTCCCCCTATGTATCAGAGTCTACTTAAACAGGGGATGTTTAAACGTTCTGACTTTAATGCTGTTTATATATCCCATAAGATACACTTAACAAAGTAGTATATAACCATCTTATAATTTTCTTCCTGCTTATTCTTGGGGTTTTTCCTTCTTTATCATTGAACATTAGGTATTGAACTGAATTGTAATATTGTCACCTGGTAGCAAATAAAATCATTACAGAAAAGAGAACTCAAGATTGATATTGCTTGAAACTCAAAAGTGTTGCGAATTATAATTAATCAGACAATTTGCAAGATTTTTGTGATTACTTTTCAAAGTTACTTCTTTCTTTCTTGTTCTTCTTCCTAATTCTTTGTGCCAAGGTTATATAGTATTGGATTAGAAGTTCTGAAGTTATGTTAAAATTATAACTGTTGAGTTAGAAGTTCTTTGAAGCTTGAGTGTTTCTTGTTAAAGTTTAGGCCTAGCATTTTTGAACTGTAAGTATGATCCATTTTACTTTAGAATTTTCAAATAAACATGTTTTCTTAAGAACCTTGTCATTAACAATCTCATTATTCTGAGTGTAGAATTAAAAATTTGTTACAACTTTGTCTCAAGTTCTAATACCTTGACCATCAATGTGATAAATCATTTCTGATCCTCATTTGAAGAGCACTAAGTTAGAAAAACCTAATCTACACAATGGGAAACAAATAAGCTCATAACTGCATTTGTGAGTGTAAAATTTCCATTATAGTTTTGTTTTATGGAAAAGGATACATTTTCAAAACTTGATTAAACTTGTATTTTTTGAGCTTCTAGTTTTACACATACCTTGATAAGAAAGCAATCATCTACTAATGTAAAACCACTAAACTATTTATAAAAAGACAACTTTTTAAACCATTTACTAATTTCACAACTGGCTGTTGTTTATTACTAACAACTGAATTCCAACCACAGCTCTAGAGTTAGTCCTAAACAACACATTCTTGAAAACTTTCTCAAAAGCTTATTCATGATAATGATAGCCATGAATGTTACGTTACAGTTTGAATTATATTTAAAAATAATATTATTATGTCGCAATAATCAATATTAAAAATTTTATGTGAATTAGTAGAAAAAAAAACATCCCTTACCTTCAGCCATTTATTAACACATCGAGAGTGAAATTCATGATTGCAAGGTAGGATTCTTATAAGCTGACGAGGTTCAAAATCACACATACAGACTACACATGTTGTCTGATCGGTCTCATGGGAACTGGAACTATAACGGTAAGATGGAAGCTGGTCTATTTCTGCGAAGGAAAAGAAAACTCATAGTAAATATTCTGTATTCACTGTATTCAAACGCCTCCTACATCGGAATGACTACCACAACCCTGTCAAGACGCTTAACAATGCACCTACAAAATGGAGCCATC
>NW_013668432.1:45142-60483 GCF_000517525.1 Limulus polyphemus | reverse complement strand
GAAAGTAAACCTACAGACATCGGTCTTGTTTAACAAAATCTGCCTACAAGAAAATCTGTCACCAAAGTACACCAATATATATATATATATAATATTGCACAAGTTATAGAGAAAGACTAAACACTATATTAGAATTAATAAAATTTTATCTTCTCTTACACTATGCTTGTGAAAAAGGCCAATAACAGAGAGTATTTCTTTTTTAATTTATTTATAAAAAATTAAAAACATCAGGATCCGAACTGAGTAATAAATTAATCTGTGCGAGTGTCATCTTCAAGGCTGTAAAAATGATGAAATGTAAAGCATGTAATGCGCAAGGATAGGTTAAAAAATTATAATAGTAGTTTGAATGGTAGGTTAATTATTATTATAAAGTGTTTGGTGAAAAGCAAACATTAAAACTATCATTAAATTCATTATCAGAGAAAATTATTTTTTGAGCATTACGTTGGAGCTTATTTTCAAATTAAATAGACAACAGTAGTTTAAAACTAAATGTAGATCATACACATTTCTATTGTGTACTGAGATGCTAATTACATATTTATATTGGTTAAATAAGGGACAACTTCATGAACATAAAAAGACTTAAAATGAAACACCACACACACACACACACACTTAGGTTTATTAAGTTTGTTTGTTTTGAATTTTGCACAAAGCTACACGAGGGCTATTTGCACTCGCCGTCCCTAATTCAGCAGTGTTAGACTAGAAGGAAGGCAGCTAGTCATCACCACCTACGGCCAACTCTTGGGCTACTCTTTTACCAATGAATAGTGGGATTAACCATCACATTATAACTTCCCCAATGGCTGAAAGGTCGTTCATGTTTGGTGGGACGGGGATTTGATTGCGCCCTAACCACCTGGCCTAAGTTTGTTGGAAATGCTACTAAATATAGAAAAGAGATGTTAAGTAAAGAAGTTGATGAAGTTTAATAAAGTTAGGGTACTTTTGTTACTGGAACAGTTTTAAGTTATAAAATATGAGGAATCTTTCGCACAATGTAGCCTTACGCTAGAAAAAAAAATCTCTGAAAAAAAAGGGGACTGAAAGAGCAAAGTATAAAATGCCAATACAGTTATAAATTTTCCTAGTTTCTCAATTGCATGATACTATGTTATTTCATTTATTTTTAAGAAATTATAATTTTACTTAAACAAGAATTTATTCCTTTTTGTAGAAACTGTCTGAATGCACACAAATTAGACAGGAATGTCATTATCTCTTCATTCACGCACTGTTGTGGTTTCTTGTTTTTAAATGGATACTATTGCTCTATGACTGATATGAAATATCACAGTTTATAGAAACATATCTCAAGAATCATGTTATTTCCCCCTTCTCAATATAGGTGAAATGGAATAATTTCAACATCTAAATATATAAAAATAAATCATTATTTTCAAGAAATAAGTTTTTTAATGTCAGTTTATGAATTAAACAAAACAAAATAGAAACTAACAGACACTTCAAAAAACCTACCAAGAAACCACAAACTAATAACTTTTTTTACAATACTGAACATTTATAAACTGGCAATACCAGATTTTTCAAGTCCTTTAGGCTTAGTTTCTCCCAATCGCTCTGCCAAATTTAATAATGCCTCATAATTTTCAACTTCTGAAGACTCTGGGTCAGTGATGTTCAGGGGTAAAGTTGGTAAAGGGTTACTGAGGATAAACCTGTAAAAAGACGAGCAGTTTCAGTTGAACAGTTCTAATTTGGTAATCACAAGAACATAATAAAAATGTTTTTTCAAGGTATGATAAAACATGTTATTATTGCTCTTATGAAGAAAACCTTACCTGCTACAAGATGATTTACTTAAAACTATTTTCAAGAAAGAACCTTATAAGCAAAATTAATATTTAAGGATAATTCTAAGTTAATCGGAGCTTGTGTTAAAAATATTATAAAGTAAAAAATCATGATTTTCAATAAGCTATAACATTATTTACAAATATGGGGAACACAATGTTTATATTACAAAAAAAAAAGAAACTAATTAAAATAGACCATGTACTCACATCACTTGACGAACAAGTTCCGAGTGGGATGGTGGATAAACTGATGCATTTCTCCACTGTTGGGTTTGGCTCACATTTCTTGGCTGATGAACTGGCTGCTATAATAAGACTTGGATATATATAACAAAGTTCCCTAAAATTAAAATTGCCATTTTAACAAGAGCTAGCGATACTTATAACACAAAAAAACTAATTTATGCATAGGTAACTTACTGCATTCCTTGTTTGTTTCATAATAATTAATAGTCCAATTCTGAAGATTCTAAAACAGCTTCAGTGATTAAATATAGTTGATTCAATGGACCTACTTTACTGTGCTGAAAGTAATGTTTTAATAAGAACAGAAAATAGAACATACTAAACAGAGGACATCAGCTTGATTCTGAGCCACAACAGATCCAAGGTTGGGAAGAAGATGGGCTGAGGGAGTTGCAATAGAAACAGGTGAAGGCACACGACCAGTTGCTGCATGATGATACGTTGACATAGTGAAATGAGGTGAAGGCAAAGTAACTGGAGGTCTTGAGATATGTCCCTAGTAAAGAAAAAAAGGTAATATATTGAATTTCCAAGCAAAAATAAACAAACACCGAGTACGAGGGATGTTACCCGAATATTAAAATACACTTTTAATGAACAAAAACATAAACTCAGCTAAATAGAAGACAAAAACAATTTTTTTTCACGTGGATAACGTACTCTCCGATATCAACCTAGTGATACATAAAACTGGGCTTCAAGAGGAAACTATCTGAACTTCACTTGTAATGACATCAATACATTTTTGTTGTTATCAAACAGTTACATCAACGATTCTGTTCTTTCCAACTGCTCTACATACCTGAGATGTTATGGGTTGCTGAAACTGTTCTATTGGACAAGTCAAGGGTGCTTGGACACTCGGTGCAGCTGACAATAACAGAAGAGGTTGGGTTGCCGGAGCATGAGATGGAAGAGGCTGTGGCTCTGGTTGGAGATAGCAGGTGATTGGATTCCCAAAGTTTTCATGGTTTGTTCTGTTAACTGCAACAAACGGAGTCCAAACACCAAGCTGATGTGCTTCTTGCTGAGGACTTGGCTAAAAACCAAAATGAAAATTCTGTAATACTTAACTCTCAAAAAAACTGTTCAAAGAAGTTTTTTTCATCACTAGTAAAGATGCAAGAAGATATTTTTCAGGCACTTATTGAATGTATCTCTCACCTAAATCTCAATTTCACCAACATATGACACCAGGGGAATCCATCATTAATTAGGTGATTAACTGTAATATTTTTTTTTTACATATTTTTGTGCTACTCAAAAGGACCTCATTACCAAACGCTTCACAGACCCATAAGCAATTTGGTACATGAATAGTTTAGAAAAATGTATTGAAAGGGCAGTGGAAATCTATAATGGACCTCATTGGTAATTCTAAGTTTTATATTATTAAAAACAATTATATTAAACAGCTAATTCTATATATTTTTTTCATTTTATTTGAAGGTGAAAATGAACACAAATATACTTTATTTTGTAACCATCACTATTAACACATTTTTTTATTATCTTGGTTTATTGACCGACTGATTACAAAAATTGTGATTTGGTGTTTGCCTGTTTATAAAAAGTTATTCATAATTAATATTTTACCAATAAAAAAAAAATTATTCAAACCCACACGAAAAACTAGCCACCAAGACAGACCGATTTTTCGATTTTCGATTTTCATTTTCTAGATATAAGATGAATGGTTAGACTTTTAAGTAAGAAAAAACAACTACAAAAAAAAAGTATCTGTTAATAAAATGCTTTTTACAAAAACTATGTGCTAACATTATTCAATATACCAAATTATAATTATTATTTAATGCATTTATTTCCTTTTTTTCAGAAATAATAACCAAGTTTTGATTAGTTTATGATATATTCTGAACACTCACTTTAAAAAGTTACAGTTTAAATGCTGAAAGCTGGCAAAGCATTAAAAACCGATAAGCCTAAATTTGTGATAAAAATTATATATATACACTGCAAATGTTTCTTTTTTACATTTCTCTTAAGTTGTCAATTTTGGTTTCAAAATCAAAAATGTTTAAAAATATCTTTTCAGATTTATTTATACCACAATTTTTTGACGTAATGGTTTCTAACGCTTCAACGCATCCAAACTGTAACATTTAATTTATTATACTGCATATACAAAAAACATTTCAGATAATCATTTGTCTCATTGTCTGGCCCAAATGATGAGTTTTGGTATTGTAGGAAAGACCCCTTGGGTAATGATTTGTGGGAGACAAAAGATTACCATTTTTACATGCCTCTGATTTGTATCAGAAATGGACACGTTAAGAAGGATGTGAAAAAGACAACGACAAGAAACATGTGCAGTTTTCCGACTTTTATCCCAAATTTTAGTCCTGTGATTACAATTGTTAGGATGAAGTAAAATGGCTAACAGCCTAAATCAATAGCAAAGAGTTTTAGTTTTTTGAGGATACACAGTCACTGTGGAAAAATGTTAAAAAATACATTATAAAATTACCAAATTTGGCCAATTAACTCAAAAGAGTGAGAAAACAATATTTAATTTAGGGGAATACTGGTAATACGAGCTAAGCATTGATACGATTTTTTTCTATAATGAAATGAAAAGAAAAAGTTAATGTTGTGTTTTTATATGCATTTCTTTGTCAACATTTATCATATTTTATGACAAGTAGTTAAAATGAAAAACCTTTCTATTTTACACGAGTCAAACATTTCATAAAACACTTATTTCATTGTTAGTGATGTCTGAGAATTGATTATTTCCAAATGATCTTTGATGTTTTCAAAGGTCACCGTCATTTACTTAATTTGTACTAATGTATGTCAATATACACCACGCTTTCAGTAATGAAGAAACAAAACATTTAACTAATTAATAATAAAATGTTTTAAGTCTTAACTACCATCTTTGTCTTCACTAGTAGAATTTGTTTTATGCATCTAAGAAGAGAGGTTTTACATGACACATAAAATATGATCTCTCTCACGATAAGCAATGTTTACAAGGTTTCCACTTCAACTTGAGCTATGCCTAACTCTTTCATAAAGCTAAACAAAGTTTACCTGTATGTATAATCATCCTTAATTCTGAACTAATAGACTAGAAGAAAGATGCATCCACTGTCAAATCTTGGGGTACTCGTACAACTAAGTACTGGGATTTGACTGACATTCGTGTAATGCACCCACAGCATCAAGCACATTTTCTGGGCATGCTAACCACTAGGCCTTTAGAACAGATAAAATTAATATTAGTAGGATAAAATAACTCCTATTGAATCCCTGGAAAGCGACAGCCTGGTTCGAGTTAAATCTCTTTATCTCGGAGATGACACATCACACTCAAGACTTCATAGCAAGAGCAATGCTAAATTCCAAACCCACTTTATCTCATTAAAGGCTGAAAGCATGTTGTTACCTACCTGAGTTACACCAAACACCATTCCTCCCTGGGTGTAGTGTACCTGTGAGTGAGAAGGCGGAGGCTGTGGCAAAATTCCCTCCTGTGGAGTAGGAATGAACTCTGGTTCCAAAGATGAACTAGCTGACTGATCTTGGTAAGGATCATGATGTCCTGTTATTTTGCAAGGGTGTCGGCCATGGTGTATCAGTGAGCTAATAAAATTATCACACATCTTGATGACATATTAAGTAAATTCTGATATACATATATTTGATATTCCTTATATTTCTTACAATATTGCAGGAAAAATGTGTCATGAACTAAACTACATTAATGACCCTTATAAAAGCTTTAACCTACTTTTATTCAGAGCACGAGATGAAAAAAAAAAAAAATTAAAGGAGAAACAATAACACTTATAATTCGCATCACTGCGTAAATCTTAACCTAAAAATTTAACCTATTTTTATTCAGAGCACGAGATGAAAAAAAAAAAATTAAAGGAGAAACAATAACACTTATAATTCGCATCACTGCGTAAATCTTAGAACTAAATAAATTTCTTTAACGAATGCATCAAAAACTAACAGCTACTTTGGAGTAAAGATTAACAGGGTTGGTCCATCTACTATACTGAAGAAGTAATGTTGAATACAATTCTGCCCTTGTAACGTGCATCTTCACAAAATGTGTCAAACGTTTTACTCAACAGTACAAGTCCGTTGTATGCCATAAATCAGATGCACTAAAGTTTTTTTTTACTAGAGATACGCGTGTGAAATGCCTAGGTCTGTCTGACTCGGACAAGATGATGTTCATGTTAAGAATATAAATACTTCTGTTCATCATACTATTTACGAATTGCATTTGCATAACCTCTACAACCTCCTAAAAGTACATCTTATGTTTTTTTTTCAGTATCTCCGCACACTGTATCCGGTATTTTCCCTACTCTAACACAAACTGTTGTAAAATCAGTAATGTAGATTAACGTGAAGCATTGATAACTCTGACATCACAAGTCAGAATGATTTAGTGTATTTTATTTAAAGTGATTAAGAATTAATTTTTCAAATAAAAGATACAGAAACAAAATAAATGTACCTGGTTCTATTTTGTGATGTTCCATTTCTTCCCTGAGCCATTGTCCGACGCTGTGAAGTTCCATGCCTGCGACTGTTTCTATCTCTTACAGGAAAACTAGCATGTTCACGAGAGTCAAGCATCTGACTTGTCAATGAAGGAGGACTGTCTGGTGTGTTGTGCATTAAACGTTGCTGTTTCCTGACTGGACTAAGACACTAAGCAAAAAAGAATAACAAAAAAAAAATATTAGTCATCCTTTGTCTCAATACAGCGAACCAACATGTGATGAGTTAATATGAAAACTGGAAAATTACTCTTCATTAAACTAATCAACTGGCACATCTCTAGATTTTGCTTACTACCATAAATGTTTAATTTAATAAATATGTGGAGAATCATAGGATCATTTTAAAGGAAGAGATAAATGCCAGTCGGGTTTAGGCCAAGTATACGTACAAGAGAGGGAATATTGAATCTTAGATTGATCTTTGACAAATGAGCAAGAGCATGTATATAATTCATCAATTATGAGAAGGCTATTGACAGGGTGTACCATCAAAAGACAATAGATATGTTAACCAAGTGTGGAACAGACAGTAGAGTTGCGAGATTCATCCAGAACCTGTACTGGGAGCAATAAAGCAAGTATTCGTCTAGTGGAAAGGTCGGTCAGATACTTTTAGTGTAAGACAAGGTTTAATACTTTTGTCAAAGCCATTCAACCTTTACACAGAACAGATACTTAAAGAGATAGATGAGCTCCCAGGAAGAAGAATTGGAAGGGTTAATACAGAACCTGTACTGGGAGCAATAAAGCAAGTATTCGTCTAGTGGAAAGGTCGGTCAGATACTTTTAGTGTAAGACAAGGTTTAATACTTTTGTCAAAGCCATTCAACCTTTACACAGAACAGATACTTAGAGAGATAGATGAGCTCCCAGGAAGAAGAATTGGAAGGGTTAATATCATGGCACTGAGGTACACTGACGATACAGTGGTAATGTCAGAGGAAGAATTACAAAGAATAATGGACTTGGTGAGTAGGAGAAGTTTAGAATACAGGTTCAGCATTAGTATAAAGAAAACAAAAACCAAGGTTATGAGGAGTGGTACAAACGAAAAAGTTAAGAGTCAACATCAAAGTGGATGGTCACACATGAGAACAAGTGGACAAGTTTGGGTAACTAATAACTGAAGATGGTAAATGTGAGGCAGAAGTCAAGAGACATAGAAATTGCAAGAGCAAATTTCATCCATATGAAAGATGTATTAACCATTAAAAACAATAGGTTAGAGACAAAGAAGGAACTTATAAAATGTTATATACTATCCATTTTCCTGTATGCTGCACAGACTTGGACACTAACCAAAGAAATCTGGAACAAAATAGAAGCATTGGAAATATGGATACTAAGAAGGATGTTGAAAATATCCTATACAGAGTATAAAACAAACAAGGAAATATTGGAAATGGCATACACTAAAAGCAGGCATCAAAAATAAAGTGTCAGTATTTTGTAAACATTATCAGAACAAATAAAATTCAAAGAACTCTGATAGAGGGCATGGTGGAAGGCTATAGAAAGAGAGGTCAATCACAGAGAAAATGGGTCATGGATGTCACGGACTGGTAGCAGTCTAGCTATAGTGATTGTGTGAGGAAGGCATAGGATAGACGGGCATGGCGAGTGTTGTCAGCTGATCTCCTGGGTGGAGCAGCTACAATCAGATGAGAGATATGGAGAATATACATATTTTTTATCTATTTAAAGCAGCAACAATCATATATCACAACAAACTTTACAGAAACAATTATAGATTGGATAAAATCTTTACCAAGTAATACTTCTGCAAGAGTAAAAAATATCAATTAGTTTCAAGGCTCATAGTTTATTGCTTATCTAACTGAATATATATATGGTTCTTAAAGTCTGATCATTGACCAACTAATTAAGCCCTTTAACATATGGATTTTTATTACACGAAGTAAAATTATTTCTCCAGTTTGTGTATGTTTGAGTATGCTTAAACTATTTGTCTTTACGAATACAAGAAATTCAGATACGTTGCAGTAAAGAATGACAATATTAATTAAAACTTTTAAAGTTTAAATATTTTAAACTACATAAATAAAAACTTTTTTGAAGGGGAAAAAACAACATTACAATGAAATTACGAGTTCCTGCAAACATGTTCTATAGAGATTCCGATTCATTTTCTAAACATAAATCAGAATTTATTTAGTTATTGAACTTTTGTCTTAATATAAAGTATATCCCAGCATTATTTTGTTCTACAAGTTTTTTGTAAGCAAGCGAAAAAATCTTAAATAGTTTAATAGTCATTAATGAACAACCAACCCTCACTCCTCGGCTTTTTATTTTACAATATCCTCAAGTACATACTGGGAACTTGTACATACAAGAAAGTTAAAAACATAATTACAATACTGAAAGGTAACTTGAAATTTCTATAGCCCAAAAATACCTAAAACACAACCGAGACTTGTTTTATTACCTCATAACAATCATGTTTTATTAAGTGTAGCATTTTTATTACATTTAACATGGTTAGATTGTAATTAAGAAAACCAATTCATAGTTTCATTTTGAGTTTAGTTGTTGATAAGTGTTATTTTATCACAAGTTACAACTTTTACAGTAAGGAAGAATATTTTAAAAACGGGTAAGAAGTTTGATCATTGGTTCATAACAAGTGTTGTAGCATTTAACCTCAGATGTCAGGCTTCTCTAATGTTACTATGTCAGAGTTGTTTAATGGATTTTCATTGACCACAAGGCATTTTTGGGGAATACCGAAATTACATCGTTCAATGAAAATTAAGTCTACGACAGATCTCGACAGTAAGATGTACTCAATTTTTTCGTTTATGTTATTTTCATGAATAGAATTTTTTAGAACATTTATTATATCTAGTTTTATTATATAAAAATTTTTTGAAATATATAATGGTGGCTGGAGTACAGTACCCATAGTTATGAATAAGTGAAACAATTATGATCTCTAGATAATCTATAAAATTTGTTACATTTGCTCAATGTTTCATAGGAAAACATATTTTATGTAACGAACGCTATCATTCATATTAAGGCTGTTGAATACTAAGAATTCAACCAAGCACAAAAGTATATCTTGCACATAATCATTCCCATTATTACAAAACTTTTGACACATACATAAACGATATAATATAAACATTACTGTATAATAGAGAAAGAATATTTTATAGTAAAATTAAAGCTTTCATGGGAAGAAAGAGCTTAACAAAAAATGCCATATAACAAACAGAATGTGGTGCCACCTACATTGTAGAAACTGGGAGACACTTTTATGAAAGTACCAATGAACACATTTAAGACACAAGCAAATCAGGGGTGAAAAAATGTGCAGTGGCTGATCAAATCTTGAATCGTGGCATACAAAGACATTTAAAATTCTCACAAGGTCCAACAATATCTTAGAATGCAAAATTATGGAAAAATTTCCTATAGAAAAATATAAACCAATACTAACCCAAAACAATGGATGGTTCATCTATTGAATTTAAATAAATTTGTCATAAATAATAAATTAAATATTATCCAGTTTGTCTAATTTTAATAAAATTAACGTCTAGTTTCCTTTTACTGTATAAAATATTCTTCCTTTACGAGCAAACAGTGTTTAGAGAAAAATAAAAATCAATAACGAGAACATATAATGAATGTCCCTCTCTAAATTTCTTATAGATATTGTTAAATATGATTATTACTATATTGCATTATCATTAATCTAACACATTATATGCCTCCGTCTCATTTTTCTCTGTATATAACTGTTACAATATCAATCGCACCATACGACTTTGGATATACTGAATGCAAGATCACTCACTTCTGTGGTTCTGGTCCAGGCATTGCTGCAAACAGCTAAAGTGGATGCATTTGATTGTTCTGCAATTAGATGCAAGAAAGGTCAAGCTTGAGAAAAAATAAGGCTACTTAGTTGTTTTCATATAATGTAAAGAACTGTTTACTGCAAAATACAGGTGAATAATATTTAGTGAATATGTATTAACAGTCATCCAGTTTTTTTCTTATACAAGTTACATTTGACATAAACATACTACATTTATCAGCTACCTTCTTGCATATATTTCAACCTTTTTTTAATGATATATTTCTTAAGTGCTATAAAATAAGGAAAGTTTATGATATAATCTTAAAAGCACAACAACATTATGAATTTAAACAGTCACCAATTACTTACAATTATTTTACTATGCTAAAGACTATGACGAACTAGTGACTTCATAAAAATCCCAAGAGCTATACGACACATTAAAAGGGCTGGAGGTACCGTGAGGATAAGGTACAATCCATGAAGCGGGCGAGGCATTCATTGACTGGATCATGACTACGAATTTGGAGGTGTGAGAAACATCATACGCAACTACTAAAGGGTTGGTATAAAAACTTTAATCTCCAATGTCTAGGCAACAAAGATGTAAACAAGTATTAAGATTTAGATTTAAGACTTAGGGTTCCATGAAAATATCGGCTGTGATAAGGAAATTTGACAAAATTGTCTACTGGTGAAAATAATTAAGCACGAAGTTCAGATGTTTTCTTCATGAATTGCTACAAATCTTGTACTGTTGGTCCAAATGAGGAAGACAACTGAAATTTCCTACATTGTATTTTTAGGGTAAGATAAATCTCTAAAGGGATTTACATATAACTATTTATTATTCCCTTCTGTATTATTTTATAGAATGTTCTTATTTATTACTTGTGTTTAAAGTACTAAGTAGTACTAAGCAGGACTATTTTCACTTCACCAAACCAATGGCTTCTCTTTGATTATTCTCCACTAGCCAAAGTATCTAGCTTTGCTCGGGTTATTAGACTGATATTTTACTGGTCGACTGCGTGTATTTTGAACCTATTTTAGATATGAGATATAGCCAAAAGTCTTAAAGATTTTGTTTTTCCCAGAAACCTATAGACGTCAAATTTTATTGTATAATAAAAAATCTTTGCTGTAAGTTAAGTATTATTTATTTACATCTTAATACTTTATCATTGCACCGAGAATTTCACATCACATTTTATCACAGTGTTTTATAAATTTTTATCCTTGCAGTGCCTTAGGATAGACAGTGTTCGTTGTCTTCCCATCTAGTGCCAAGGTGAAAAGGTTCTTGCCATCATCAACCCTGGACCAACCAACATAAAGTTGACCATGAGAAAAGGTTGAGACCAACAGCCTTGAGTGATTGCCCCCAGCATCCTGTTGATGCTCGTGGCAAAGCCGAGTCGAACTGGGAACTGGAGCCACTGGAATTGAAATGGCAAGTCAGATGGCATTTTTTTTTTTTATCATTTTGTTCTTTTACAACAGCATTTGTCAGTGAACCTCCACATATTGTCCATTCAGCAGGTGAGAATTAGAAAAAAATATGATACTTTTCTATAGACCTTCAGGAAGCAGAATTATGGGGCTTAACTCTTTCGACATGGGCTCAGTCCCAGGAACAAATCACATGACCATTTTTACTTGTCTATACTTTTAATATAAAATGTGTACATTCACTTAATTTGGTAGTCTTTTAATAAACATTACATGTCATTTGTATGAAAAAAAAATCAATTTTTTAATGAAGTATTTTTGCTAACAATCTGCCTGTGAATCAATCAAATATTTTTTACTAGTCCAAGAGCAAAGTGATTTTTATGTAAACATTAACAATAATTCTCATTTTCTCAAAACTATTAACCTTCATTTTTGTAATCGCTAAAACTTCCTAAGTAAATATGAAACTTTTTTATAGTAAAACTTTATGTTTCATCTGTTATTACCTCTACCCTAACAGTACATTTCATTCTTCAGCCAGTAGACAAATGAAGGTATAATGAAAAGTTGTAAAATCAGAAATAAAATGAGCAGCTGTGCCGTTTTCTTGATTACTGTAATAAAATGAGCAGCTGTGCCGTTTTCTTGATTACTGTAATAAAATGAGCAGCTGTGCCGTTTTCTTGATTACTGTAATAAAATGAGCAGCTGTGCCGTTTTCTTGATTACTGTAATAAAATGAGCAGCTGTGCCGTTTTCTTGATTACTGTTCATGAAATTTCAAAGTACTTCTCTTGAAAGTTAACTGCTAAGCATTTCACATTTATTTTCTATGTGTATTTTACTGTCTAAAGTAAAGCAATAAATTGCTGCGTCTCAGTAGACTGTTTACACGACACCGTAGTACGATACCTTCAAGAGCGACAAAACATACACAAAGAGAAAGCCGACTCGTGCCCCTGCTTTGAGAACAGGATTTCTAATGTATTGGATTATATATCTTACAGTGTTTACTAGGCAATTTAACTAGAGTAATCACACTGCACTTAGAATCGGTGAAAATGTTTAAGTTGACAACACGATGTGGAATTTATCAGCTTATGTATGTACCCTAAAGTGTTTACAACAAGTCTCCAGAGCAATAAGACTGCACTTTGAATCTGTCAAAACTTTTATCATATGGTTCAATGCCGATACAATAAACATAGCAATTCTTAGAATATTGGTAATCCGTCTGGGATGTTAGAAAATTAACGGCATACTGTATAGGTGTACAAAGATCTTATTGGCGCACATGGTTGTGAAATCCTACTTCTCTTTCAGCAAATTTATTCATCAACCAATAAACATTCATGTATCAAATTCGGTTATCGTTTTGCAAGCATTCAAATTTAGCCAAGCGCTCTGACTTTGGCTATTTCTCTACACTCTGTTGGAAGACATAGACGAGTCGTTAGCAAGTGAATACATTCTGCTAGAAACATATTTCTTGCTACTGACTTTTATCTAGAAGTAAGTAATTGTTATTTATAATACACCCATTATCTCTGTTCAATAGTTTTAGTACATAGTTGTTGACCAAAATCCATTGTAGCTGTGTCTGTGTTTTAGTATGAAATGTACTGCTTCTGAAATCTATGATGCACATAAAAAATAAACGAATACACATCATATAATAATGTTACACAATGGAGAATACATGATGCATAATGTAATATATATATATGTATGTAATGTTTTTTTTCTTGAAATGAAAGCTGAAAGAGAACTGAAAGCAAAGTTCCAGGAATTGAGAAAGAAGAAGATTCTCAACGAGAAGGAGACGCAGTTTGTACTGGATGTATCTTTCTCTTCTATTGAAGAAGACAGTCTGTAACGGGGAATCGGAAGTTGAAGAAGCCGATGCTTCAGTTTCAATGCCTCTGACAGTATCAGTGTATAAAACAAGATGGCCTCAGGTGTAACCAGCTCTTCTTGATTCTATCTTATGGACAGATCAAATTTCCTTTTAAATTACGAAATTAAAACATACATATTAAAAATTGAAATATAACCTTGTTTTGATGTGAATTTTCTTGACATAAATAATAGCAAATCTGTTTAATAAAATTTTGACAATAACTCTAAAATTTCATGACATGGATCCTTTGACCTACTCGCAGTGAAATGGTTTAAGGGCTATAGTGCAAAAAAAAAATCGGCAAAAATTTTTTTGAGTCAAATCTAAAAAAATAATACCCAGGTTCACACCCTTAATATGAGTGCACATTTTCAGGTCTTATCTCTCCTCTTGGAGCTATTGCAGTCACATACACACAGACAGACTCTTATATTATGATGCATTTTTTTTTTTATAAGAATATAAATTCTTGCCATATTTTACAAAAGAAAGAGAGAAGTGACAGAACCACAATCCTTAACGGCAAACTAAAATATAAAAAACTAAGTGTAATCCCTCACCTCTACATTCCCATTCCAGAATAGTTTAAAAAGTTTGAACAAACAGCAAAAAACACATCATCAAGCAACCCATTCAGATTTTTTAAGTTAGTAACTCTAACTGGAAAATAATTTTACCAAAGAAAATGTTCACACTAAAGTTTACATTACCAACCTTTTCATTTACTCACTCAACTACACCACCAAACCTACATTTTTCAAAGTCCTAATAACTGTGAACATTTAAATGAAGTTGCCTCTACTTCTTTATGTAGAGAAAAGTCTTAAATGTAAAACTAGAGGGAAGGCAGCTAGTCATCACCACCCACAACCAACTCTTGGGCTACTCTTTTACCAACGAATAGTGGGATTGACCATCACATTATAACGCCCCCACGGCTAAAAGGGCAAGCATGTTTGGTAGGACGGGGGCGCGAACCCACGACCCGCAGATTGCGAGTCGAGCATCCTACCCACCTGGCCATGCCGGGCTAAGAGTTTATCAACAATGAGCCTAAGTCTCTCTTTCTAATAAAACATCGAGTCTCTTCCCCATACAATAAAAAAAAAATCCTTTTCGAATATCCATTATCAAAATATGTAACTTTTTATATTTTCTAAAATAAAATGTTTTCTGTATTATGGCCCGGTCACTTAATATATTAGGAAAAACAGAAATAATATAAAAAAAAAATGTTAATTTATCCCCACTTTTTCTTCCGAACCACCATGTTAATCTTCTATCCACTTAACTTTTTCACAGGTACCATAAGTTTACTGATTAATAATCAATGACACACCTAATAAAGGGTTTTCTGAAAGCCAAGCTATGAATTATATTCTGGGTGGTCTCATGCAAAAAAGCCTTACCAAATTCAGAACTGTTGGTGGGGCAAGTTAACCATTCGATAAAACCAGTTTACAAAATGTAGATTTAAATTACATCTAAGGACAGATTTCAACAACTTTTTTTTTTTTTATTGATAA
>NW_013668432.1:28157-44142 GCF_000517525.1 Limulus polyphemus | reverse complement strand
GCCAATAACTCGAGTAAACAAGATGTGTAGTCAGGAGTATCTTTCAGTAGTTATTGACTGAGAAAAAAAAGAGCACATTGTGGGCATAAGGGCAAGACAGCAAAGGCTTGAGCCCACCCAGGCACCTCCTGTGCACGCCACTTCAGACTGTCTTGCTTGTGTTTCGCATAAGGTAATAGTAAGTTTTTATAGACCAAAATTGTATTACCGAAGAATAATTAAAGGTTAGGAATTAGGGCTCGAATGCCTGTGTTAATATTAAAAAAAAACTTTGTCAAAATTGGCACGTTAAATTGCTATTTACTATTTAACATTTTATTTGTTTATATGCTTGTAGAATCATTTGAGAACCATAATAAGAAATAAAAAATAACACTACGACAACAAAGGTTCAAACTTCCGTATTTGATTAATCGTTTAAAATATTGTTTATTTTAAGATACATTCCACGTGCCCTTGCTGTTATCGAGACTATGTTGAGTCAACGAAAGGACGCCTGAAGCAACATAAGAACCAGACACCAAACAACCTTTCAAGTAGTGTGCTCCACGTTAAGAGGGTATGTGACAATGTGTTATTCGGAATATTTTAAGATCTCAGCTCAGGCAGAATAACGCCCTTTCGTATAAGAGTATTCGTTTATCAACAAACTGGGCTTAAGTGGTTTAACAGTTATTTCGTTGTTCAAGAACTTGACACAAAACTAAAAGACGACTCCGTGTAAGATAAACACTCCTATGTAAAAATATATTCGATGTTCCCATAGTCACCAGTGAAGATCAATGTACAGTTGACAGGCATTCAACTGTGTGTGTCTGTAGTATTTATTAATTTTCAAACAGCATCAACATTTGAACTCTTATTAAGTTCCAAGTATTATGATTGGTTTGGTATGATTCAAGTTTGTTCTGTTCGTTGAAGTGTGAAATTATGGGTTTCAAAATGTAATTTCTTGTCTCTTCAACAAAAATCGCATTTCAAGCATTACAGGTTCACAATTCACGCTACGTATAAACTCGCGCGGAATATCACAGACAGTTCATTTACAATCCACAATCAACTCGACTTGAAGTGGCATCTCATAGTCAAAATATAAATTATATACTTAAGAAAATAACTTCGTATCTCAGGAAAAAAAACATCCCTCAGAGGATCGTTCGGCTCTTGATCCTGGTACTAAGTTTAGCATTGAGGCGTCATATTTAATCTATCGTTTAAATGCACGCCACCCTAAACACACACACACAGTTCAGTTAAACAAAACGTTACCACTTTAACAACAGGAATCAGTAACATCACAATAACGTTACGAAACTACTGCCTGAAGATGGGAAATATTTCTACCGGAACGGTCGTGCATATTCCACTTGGAAATGTACTAAGGTTACTCCTTGTTAATAATGTATAGGAATGTGGAGAAAAGAAACAGATATATCAGAAAGTAAAACAGAAACTCCACGTTATTACTCAACTTATTTTTGAAATGTAGAAAGATAGAGAAAGGTTTCGTCGGTTGTTATTTAGCCTAATCCGTCCTTACAAGTGTTTTCTTTGTAGAAAGATAGAGAAAGGTTTCGTCGGTTGTTATTTAGCCTAATCCTTCCTTACAAGTGTTTTCTTTGTAGAAAGATAGAGAAAGGTTTCGTCGGTTGTTATTTAGCCTAATCCTTCCTTACAAGTGTTTTCTTTGTAGAAAGATAGAGAAAGGTTTCGTCGGTTGTTATTTAGCCTAATCCTTCCTTACAAGCGTTTTCTTTCTCGCTCTATTCGCATGTTTTTCACAATCTTAGTGGTAAGTATCATGGAGACAGAAGTTTACTCTGTAGGTTTCATCCATGGTTGATTTTAACGTACTCAGATTCAGTAAAGAAGGCAACCGGTACTCTGCCGTACACTACATATTACAGCTGATGCATGACGTTGTTTACGTAGCCAAGTTTTTAGTGTTTGTTTTCTATGGCCTGTTTTATAACTCATAGTTTTGAGTTTATGTGAGAGTTAACCACAGAAGGGCTTACAGAGTCTGAAGGTGTATAAGGATGTAGGTTGTGAGAAGGCATTGGAGAAGCTGACATAAGGCTATATCTATAGAAAGTTGCTAACCTATAACGAGCATAATTAGAAATCACAACAAATATCAAACTGTACATAAAAATTAACGTTCTATCATAATTTTTACTTACAGGTAATTTTTTTAACATCCTCGAAAATTAATAATTTCCATTAAGTTGAAGCAACAGTTAAACGATGTCCCACCAATTCAGAAACTATCTTACTTTTCTTAGTATATAACAAGTTTTTTAAATTGAAATCCGTATATTTTTCTATATGGAATCAACCATTTTATTTTTCCTGTTCAATAACAAAATTTTCAGTTTATCTGGCAAAACGTGAACTAATAACTATAATTTCTCAATATCTTCAGCAATACTTTTAACCATTGTGCAATTACCCATTAACTACACTACTGTTAACATGTCTCTTTATCGTGACAAAAGCTAAAACTGTTACTGACAATGTTAAAAATAGGAAGGTCGATATTAAAATTACAAGGTTTAAGTTTTCAGATAACATACTGCAGTACCAGTCATTAAGAAAGGACCTAGTTATGTTTCGAGAAATTTACGTACGAGCCTGTGAGGAATGTTTCACACACACACAAAAAAAAAACTAAGTGAATCTTATGCTATTCTAAGAAAATAAAATTGACTTGATAAACGGTAAATGTAGTTCATTTTCATCTTAACTTTAAATCACTTAAGCAAATCAATTTTATGCATCAATTGAGTAGTTTGTTTTTATTGCATAACCACAATTGTGAAGAAAAAAAAATACTGGACGAAATAAGCTGCAACTTTATATAGATTAATTAGCTTCTACAATTAAAACATTTTTAAATGTTATACTTACACGTATTCAAAGTTATGGAAATTTGAGATTTCATTGTGATACATCTCTCTTCAGAAGCAACTAAAAATGCTTACCTCTGTTGTATATTTAAGTTGATTTTATATCTTCCTATATTCTTGTAAACTTTCCTATAAAGTTTTTAGTTTATCCATGTTTCATTCAAAAAAAATACTTCATGCAATTTCATTGTGTTTATGAACAATAAAAGTAACATTTCTTATCATAGCAAAATTATAAACAAGCAGCCTTTCTTACAAAAATTGTTAATCAAAAGATTTCATTTCACATTTATACCCATGTTATATTTAATATATATATTTAAATTCAAACAGTTACTTAGGTCTCTAAGGGCTAATGTTAACATAGCTTTACAAATAGCAGCCCTGTTGGCAAAATGATACTTCATACAGTCGAATAGAAAATAATGTAACTAAGCCTACCTCATCTTATTCTAAGTAAAACATGTCTTTTTCTACCATACTGCATTATCACAATTGGAATGGAGTATAAAATAAAGAAGGAAGCTTTTACAAGCTTTGAAAAAAAAATCCAATATGACCGTAGTTATGGTAGATGGGGCCTTAAGAAAAATCTTTTCTTCTGGCAAAATATCACCAAGTTAAGCTTTTCTCACTTTGTTCTGACCTTGATACAAGCTGGCTTACATAGTTGGAAAGAAGAGAAAAAAAAAAGGATTTTTCACTACATGTTAGGTCAACAACCTATGACTTCTCAACACTGAGGTATAGGCAATAACATAATATCATGATAACCATAGTTCAGAAACAATGATTGGTTAAAATCAATACTGTTACACATTTATTAAAGTTACAAATAAAGTTAAAGTTTATTAAAGTTACAAAATATAAAGTTAAAGTTTATAAACACTAATGTTTTTGTTTAGAGCCCATCAGGGCAGGAAGCACTCATATGTGGACCACAGTTAATTTTAATCCAGGTATAATAATACATTTAGACAGATAATTTTTAAAATGTTTGACCCAATTTCAGACTAATAAAACTTAGATATGGTTTGAAAACTTTATTGTCAGTTTGACAGAAACAAATGTACAATGTCTTGACAAAGTTTTGAAACTGGGACTCCTGCTCTACGACTGAGTTACCCGAGAGTATAAGCCATCTACATCAGTGTTCATTTATAAAGCTTCCAACTAAAAGTGTGATCACCGTACTATGTTGCGATAGGTACAAAGACCAAATCCTATGAGCTTTGTCCCAGAATTACATTAACTTTTTTTTAAATTGTGTTAGGAAACCATAATAAGGTAACATCATTATGGTATAATATTACCATTTCATGCGTTAAACTTGTAATAATTTTCTTTGTTACCATTCAAACCAGCCATAACCTTCTATTTGAAGACTTCACCACAACTATAAATGTTTAGAATAGTGAAAATACCATTCTAACATTTATCTATAAAATTCTTAACAGATTTATGTTACAGTTCCATTTGGACACATTCATATCTTAGAAAAAAAATACTGGTTTGAATGAAAAAGAAACATGGATCTTTTCCTTCTTTTTTTTTACATTAACACTAGAAATAATTCATTCAAAAGTACTGTGATAACATTTTGGAATAACAGTTTTAAAACACTGACATGATTAACTATAGCTTGACTTTTCTTCTGCTGTTGGGGTATATACAAAATCTTGATTTAGAGATTCATAGCTCAAAATGATAGTTCATCCAATTCTCTCACCCCTGCTTTGAATCTAAGTGCAACATACAAGACAATTCCTTGTACAAATAGCTTATGGATTGCAATACATCAATAACTGTAGTATCAAATGTACAATTTCACCTTGTAACATCTTTAAAAGTTTGTATGGGTCAATAAATGATCATTTTAGGCAAACTGGCATTACTTTAAACAGATAGGGGTATTGGTAGGCAATTGGAAATGTCTCACACATACGTATAACTAATAATGAATCCTTTTTTTGAGGATCCACTAGCTCCTTACATTATGGGATCTTCACTTCAACTGTACAGTTGTGAATTATTTTATAAAATGTATGAAACAAGTTTCACACGCAGGTTCAAATCTTATTATTGACAGTGGGGGAAGATGATGTTCCAATATCATTCCAATTTAGTACACAAAAATATTCGCTCATAAGATGGGAATCCAGAAACTTAATAATGTAATACTGGAAAGTCAGATTAGCAAGTTAATGTTTTTATTAATAACAATCATTCTGTGAGTTTAATTTGTAACCAGATATATACATAAACATTTTTTTTGTTTTACTTAAATAATCTAATATATAAAGAAGAAAGGATTTGTTTGGTCAGTCACTGTTACACCAACCCTAAAAAAAAAAAGTAAAAATGTAAACCCACCCTTTATATTTAAGAAATAATTGATTTTCTCTTAAGTTCACGTAAAATCCTGGCTTCCATTCCTGCTGATAATAGTTTATTCTTCAAGTAAACCACCCTGTTGGAAAAGTATAACTATCTTAACTGGATCATTGCCCGTTTTTTCCACATCTGAAACATGTATCCTCTCATCCTATTTTTCAAAATATGGAATAAAGAAATCCCAGTCTTTTATCCTATTGCTCCTCCAAAGAATCTTGTCAAATATAATAAGATCATATCTTAGCCTTATTTTCTCTAGACAAAACAAGTTGAAGAGATCTTTACCTATCTGTTTAGGATAACTCTTCCACCTACAGAATCATCCTAGTAATCCTTCACCTAACCCTGTCCAATAAGTCAATATCCTGTTCATAGAAAAGGAGACCAGAAGTGTTCATAATAGAGATGTGTGGGCTAATTATTGATTTGTGAGAGAGAAATATTTACCTTTTTTTTTACTTGTAATCTATAAATACAACCTAAAATCATAACTAGTAACAGAGTACTGGTTTGATGGCTTGTCCACCACTATGAAAAAATTCTATTTCTCAGTTATTCTAATGAGTGTGTTTCAATTCTTATATTAAATTTCTGAATCAAATTATAATCCAAACGTTTTAATTTACACTTATTATAATTAAAAGTTCATTGACCAAACTATTCTCAAAGCACTAATTGATCCAAATCATTTAATAATAACTCAATATCCTCAATGCAGCTAAAAATGTCAAAGAGTTTATCATCAGAAATTCATATATACTAATTATGTCCCTATCAATACCATTAATATAAATAAGAAAAAAAACAAAGGCCAAAGCATTGGTCCATGAGGCACTCCACCAGTAACAAGGGGTTAGTTTGATTGGTCTTCTTTTAATAACCTTTTGCTTTCTTCCAACCGACTAATTCTTGGCTAATGTTTTGTTTGGCATCTTTATCAAATTCTTTTTAACAATACAAGCACACCAAGTCCACACCCTTTCCATCATGTTTTATTAAATGTTTTTGTAATGCTTCTTTTATTGGATTCTCTAAAATGTTTCCCATTGCAGAAGTAAGATTAAATGTAGCAAAATTACAAACCTTAGGCACCTGCCAACTGTCTAGTGACCAATCAAAAATGAGACTTCAGTATTTGATCTTTAACCTCTTTTAAAACCCTGGGGAAATCTTGCCTGGCCCTGGTGCTTTATTAGAGTTTAACCTTTTAATCCTTCTACTCACTACAAATGGATTAACATCTATATGGTTCAGGCCAAATTTTAATACTTCTTGTTGCCCAAGTTTATCCTTTCAATTTGTTTATTCTCAATTTTCTATACTCCCTCATCACTTCACTAGTTCATCAATCTTTAATGAATATATTCAGAACTTCCTCAAACCTGCTACTATCTAGCCTGCTAAAGTGGAGCCCATGTCTAGCAGATAATTCACCTTTACCCTAAAAACTATCTCACACCAGCCCACCTGTTGCTTTAAACATATATCATTTTTCATTTAGGTCTTGGATTCTGCTAAGTAATTCATCTATACATCTAGCCCAGAGGAACACATCTTAAAAGGGCCACATACATCATTTCTATTCCTAAATACCTGAAAGATGATGTAACTTTTTTATGCAGCTCTTCCAATTTACAACATCCTACATATACTAAAGGGAATGTTCTTTGGTATCAGCAACTAAGCTGTCAAGATACATCATAATGTTTGTACTTTCACACCTGACAAGCAAATTCTACTGCTAGTATTTCTCAGTATATACTCAATGAGAGAGTCCCCCCAATATGCCCATCTCTTGGTCATCTTGACTCTAATTTGTAAATTACCAAAAGTTCAAGTCTTTTAGACTGGTACATGAATGGTAACTAAACTTATCTCTACAGTCCTAACTGTCTTACTACTTTACACTTTTGTAAACCCAGCACCCTCAGTCTCCCCTCCCCCAAAGCAACCTTTACCCTAACTATAACCACTTTGTCTTGCTTCCTTTATTTCTGTTCCTAATTTGCTATTTTCCTTATCTAATAGTACAATCAACTTATTCAGAAGTAAGCAAACTATGAGAGAGTAGAAAGGCCTAACAAGTACTTTCATCTTTCTGAACCTCCTGAATGTCACAATCAAACTCATAATAATTAAAACTTAACCAATCCTGGCACCTATCACACCCTCTACATTTCACCACACTTATCTCTTGACTACTTTTAATATTACTTAAGTTTACTGGTCTTTATTCTCTATTTCTAATCTGTCCACCCAGTAATTGTAAAGTATTTTACAGTTCATATAGTTCGTTTAAAACTAAAATCATAATACTGATACTATTACTTACTAGTGCCACAGCTACAATGTAAATCACGTTTCTAGTTGAATGTGATCACCTAATTATCAATTTAAATACCTAAACGATATGTTAATTTTTTAGCTGCTACCCGAGAGCAGAAACAATAATTTTAACTACGAGATAATTAAGTTCTCCTTATTAGCGAGCTAAAGAAACCCGAAGCCTAAACAGGGGCTAAAAGTAAAAGGACAGTAAATTTTAAGCATACTTTATTAAAATTTAATATAAAACATTACATAATTTTATTCTAATCTCGGACCTTGATCAGTCAAGCCTGAAGACAATGCAAACAGCGTGAATTTCGACATAGATGATTTAATACACTTAACTAATGAGTCTGAAAATAAGAATTAAATTTAACTTTGAGAATTCAGTTTCAAGAAAGAACGTCTAATTTCGAATCACAAATTGCTGTAGTTCGAGGAATTTAAACTTGTTACAACCGTATTGGCTGAAGTTAAAAATATACTATAATAGGCTTCCACTGTTAGTGTTACACAATAATAACGGAAATACAAAATTTAATCGTAATTTATATTAACATCGCCATGTAACTTAACGTAATTTAAGCTTTATTAAATATTATAAAAGTGAAACAGGCTGAGCTCGAGATAAGGTCAACACATCGATATACAAACAATGGCACTTGGCAATGTAGAAACAGTGTGAAAAAACAAACTTACATGTTACATACAAAAATAACTGATTAATACTTAAGAGACAATAAATCGAGAAAAAATAATACACGACAAAATGTCTGACCTGAAAAACTCGTACAAAGAAAATGTCGAACTCAATTTCTGGCATTGGCGTCTTCAACGAATGTACGGGTAAGCCTGTTTCCTGGTGCGACAGAATTCATCAACTCCACCCCGACTGCCTTCACTTCCCTCAAGGCTCACGTCATTCAATGGTAATCCCATCTCAACATGTGTTTCATTATAAACAATAAAAGTAACGCCCTCTATCAAATAACACGAAATATATTTGTCAAAAATAGAAATTCATCGATATTTACATAATTCTGCTGTCAAATAATTAATTTAAAAGAATGATTTTTGACGTTCAGACTTTTATATTACCTCGATTCAACTAAATTATTATATTTTATACCTTACAAGGATTTTACTAGGGGACTAACTGCGTCAGTTTTACGATTCCGACCTGTGGGTCTTCAAATAATTTGTATTAGTGTTACGAGCTCTTCATTCCTCTATGTAGATATTGAGCCCTAATACTGTATCTCTACAGGATATCTTATTCCAATTTGTGCACGTATAATAATGAACTTAAATTTTATTTCGTGCCACAATTTGGGCCACTTACATAAACGAAATACCGTAAAAAAATATTAATCGTTCATCCCAAATTATCAAAGTTAATATTTCAATTATTATGGTATATAACGCCACATGCTGGCGTCAGAACTTATGTTTTCGCTTGTTTTGAATTTCGTGCAAAGCTACACGAGGGCTATCTGCGCTAGCCGTCCCTACTTTAGCAGTGTAAGACTAGAGGGAAGGCAGCTAGTCATCACCACCCACCGCCAACTTTATTACTAATGAATAGTGAGATTGGCTAGCACATTATAACGAACCCGCGACCCTCAGATTGCGAGTCGAGCGCTATGACCACCTGGCTATGCCGTGCAAGCACAAAGCTACATAATGGACTATCTGTGCTGTGCCCATCACAGATATCGAAACTTGATTTTTAACGTTATAAGCCTTCGTACTTACCGCTGTGTCATCGATAGGGTGTGGTGTGCAAGATATAAACAAAAATTAAGATATTCTTCTATTATGTTATTAGGTTAAATATCTCTCACTTATATATATATATATACAAACATTTATATTTTGGTGATAAGTCGGCTTATTTTTCTAAAGAACCAGAAGTTTAACACAGAATATATTACTGGTAGGTACTCTACGTTATTGTTGATTTAGAATAATAATAACACACGTTAAAATAGACACAAAATTAAAAAAATAAAAAGTAAATTCTGTGGCCTATCAAATAAAGTTGATTTTACAGGTTTCAACGTCATCATCAGGAGTGAAATTGAAAGACATAATAGTGTCATATTTACACCGTTTATAACTAAGTCATGTCACCTGTAAGTTTACAACACTTAAACAACATTTATTCATGCTGATTTGTTGATTTTTTTTTCAAAGATATCCTAAAACAGAATTAGAAAAACAACAACAACGTTCATACGGTACTGAATATTACCTTGTTTTGTCTAAATATTACCATCACACGAAAGCAAGAAAATAATGCAAAAATGTTTGAGGTATTTCGCGAAAAGCTACTCAAAAACAATCAGCGCTGGTCGTCTCTAATTTAGAAGTTATAAGACTAGTCACTAAGGGAAAGGAAATTAGTTAACACTGCAAACTCTTTTTACTGAGGAAAATTGGGATTGACCGGAACTTTATAACGCTCTCACGGATGAAAGGTCGAGCATGTTCAGTGACGGGATTCGATCTCATGATCTAAAGATTGCTAGTCAAGCGCTCCAACTACCAGACTAAAAATAATAATCATGCCGCTGTATCTGGATTTTGCTCCGAGTGGGATTAGAACTTTGAATTCTAATGTTACAAGTCTTGAAGCTTAAGGCTATGTATTCTAACAACAAAATAATCGTTTTTATATGTTTAATATTAAGTCATACACATCAGTCTGTTTCCATCTAGGACGTTACTATTACCTTCCTTACACATATTCTATTTAACATTTGCACATGCGCGAACCGATGTTAATTTTCTGAACATGGAATATATTACTGTCTGTTATTAAATCTCACTCCGCTAGTAAGAGTATTTTAAAATTATAATGCTTCAAAACTATTGCTTTAAAATAAAATCTCCTTTTTAATAATAAAAAGGAGCATCATTAACTTCGGAAATCACATTCAGAATAAATATATTGAATTAATAAAATCAAGTCATGTTTACTAATAAATTAATATTATTTCAATTTACTCTCAGAAATAAAAAAAAAATCATTCACACCAAACACAATATCGATAAGAAAATTTTTGTTTTATTCGAATACGAGGTAAATCATATACAAATGGTAGTGATAGTTCAGGTTTATTTACTACTCACAATTTATTTAAATATCAAACACTTGTTCTTCAATAAAAGTATTGACGTTAATTAATTCGTAGCAAACGAGTGTGAAAAGTCTACAACAAGATCAGTAAGTTTATTTGCTTGAAGCAAAGCAACATATTAGGCTGTAATGTATAATCACAAATTTCAGTAGATTCACGATCTTGTTTTCCCCACAATCAATGTCACCGAAGATTGAATTCTTATATCTCCAAAACAAATATTTATGCCCTAAAATCATTTCAAATATCCCACAACTGAATATTACCACTTTAGTCGTTCAAAACTTAAGAAAAATTTAACTAGTAATTGTTTATTAACATCACGATTAATAACATGTTTAAAAGTGAGGTTTTTCCAGCATAATTTATGGTGATTAAATTTATTCAATAAGCAATGAACACACTACTGTTAAATTTGTAAAACTTATTTTCTCTCTCTCTCTGTCTTCAATTACTGCTGGTCAATGTCAAAATGTTGGAGTGTGGTGGGGGTTTGTTACCTTAAATAGTTTAGTTAATTAAAATGTTGGAGTGTGGTGGGGGTTTGTTACCTTAAATAGTTTAGTTAATTTTAGAAATTTAAGTTTGGTTTGTTTGAAGTTAAGCAGCACACAGCTACACCATGGGCTATCTGTGCTCTGCCCACCACGGGTATCGAAACCCGGTTTCTAACGTCGTAAGTCCGCAGACGTACCGCTGTGCCACTGGGGGAGCAGAAACGTAAGTTAACTTATATTTCATTAATTATATTTTAGTACGCATTTTATACCGTTTAATAAAAATTTATCAAACAATGGTTACATTGTTAAAAATGTTAGTCCCTTATTTTTAAAAATTAACTTTCTTTGTCCATATCATTAAATTCAGTCTATTTATAGGTAGTTAACTTGCTTTGGGGGTCAAGTTACTGAGGATGCGACTAAATAAAACAATTAAAACATGATTATCTTTGCAACTATAACAGAACGATAAAAAGTACAACATATATGTCTCTAATTGTGATAAAATATTTGATCTCTCAAAGTTCGTGTATTAATGAAATAAGTTTGTACATAAAATAGATTGTCAATAGTCACACCTAAAGCAATAACTTTTAACCATTTCACAGGAAGGAATTCAGCAGCTTTTATTTTGGTAAGCATTACATGGTTAAGTCTCCAAAATGGGGTAAGGGGAAAAAATATATATATACATATACAATATAAAGACTTCACCAACAAATGTTAACTGAATAACTTTGCTAGAAAAAAAACCCTAAAAATAACAAATAACAGATAATTTCACCCCTATACATACTCAGAGCATAAATACACAAGATTTTGAAGTAAAGGTAATTAACTAAACAGGAAAACACAACTAAGAAATCACAAATGGGTAAAATATAAAATAACAACACATCATTTTTTTAAAAAAGTAAATAGCACATCTAAAAACATTATGTATAAAACAGGCAGTTCTGGAAAAACGTGTTTTTTTTTTGGTTATACGATTTGAAAACACTACTTTCTGCTTTAGTTAAACACACTAACTTTAATACAATTTAACCAGAGGAAGAGAGAAATTGTTTAAAAAAACTTTATGCATTAACAACCTATATATAGAAAAATACTTGTTTAACTTAAAGAGTACTAGATCCAAGTTTGGATTAAGAAGAATTTAGCTACGTGG
Source organism: Limulus polyphemus (assembly GCF_000517525.1). NCBI lineage: Eukaryota > Metazoa > Arthropoda > Merostomata > Xiphosura > Limulidae > Limulus > Limulus polyphemus. The sequence continues at coordinate 31,700 of NW_013668432.1, read as the reverse complement.
TTGTTTTGAAATTGGTGCTCAAGAAATATCCGTGTCTGATGATTAGATGGGAAGGAGAGTTATCACCGACATGTGATCTGTGAATATTTATAGCTCTCTTACACCAAAACAATAGTTTTTTTAGTTCACTTGAAAAACACAGCAAAATCCAAGTACCAAAATGTAATCTTAAATAAAATTTCAGTATAAGTAATAGAATTAGCACTAACAAACTAAGTTATGCATTCCTACTAGGATTAACATAGTTTTAAAGGCAATAACTATTCATGTTCATAATATATATCAAACTAGTCATTTCTAATTTTCAAGATATTTTGCATATTATAACCAAAGATGTGGTCACGAAAACAAATAAAAAAATAGTCCAGTTGTTAAGTAACAATGTTTGGCTTGCTGTAGAGATACCTTTTCTGTTTCATAAGTGCTTGAGTTATCTCAGGTTTCTCGTCATGATTAGAAAACTCCGATGACGTACCTTATCAAATCAGCGCACAACTAGGAGAACTTACACGACTTTCAGGAAACTAATTTTCATTCCAATGACTCCCACCCCCCCTTAAAATATGTGCTGGTGTGCGTGTGGTCCGCAGTCTAAAACCACGGCTTACAGATTTTAATCCAAGTTTAAGAAAGCTTGATAAATACAAATCAACCACTAAGCTCTGGAAAAATACAACTAGGTTTTTACAGTCAGCTTTAAGTTGTTTTTTTTGTTGAAGTTATGGTGTTTAAACGAAAGCTGAATAATCTACATATCCTTTCCGATTTCTGAAAGGTAGTTTTGGACATTTAAGCTTTCATCTAAAAGTATTTCTAAAATGCTTCTCTTATAATAAATTCTGTACATTTATTTTGGTTCCAATGTATTCCCCACCCCCTCTAACATACAAAACCTACCGATCGCTGACCATGTTCTGCAGCTCATAAAAATATATTCATTGCAAAGAAATCAAACATAACTTTGTACAAATATTCTACATCAAGTTTTGAAAATGCTCTATTCTACAATACAACAGCTATATTAAAAATTAAAATACAAATTGTAAAAGGCATATAACTTTATACATAGCTAGTATATCAAATCAAGTAAAACACCTCTTTATCAATGAAACTTTTCATGACTTTCAACAGAGTAATTAACAGATCCTCTTTAACTGTCACATTTCTAGCATAAATAAGAACCATTTTGGTATTTTTAATTCGTAAGGTCTGAAATTTTTTAGGCAAAAAATAAATGTTAATCTACACAAACACACACACACATATATATATTCATATATTTGTAATATAGACTAATATGCCCTCAATAATTCAAATAATGTTATCTAACTTTTGGTCAATATTATATATCATAGTAAGCATAATAAAAAAAATCACTGTTGACCTAACACAAATGCTCTTCTGTGATAAGCTGGTCTTGAGATAAAAATTTTATTTAATTGATTTTATTTTTAGGAGTAAAAACTAAAACCTACAAGTACATGATAATGAAATGCTTTGTTCAATGGTGGTAAAAAAATTTGAAAAAGAAAAAAGAGAGAGAGATTGTTGATTGATTTTGAAATAATCACACATCATAGCTTCGATTATTAGTACCGACTTCAAGCTATTATTAATCAATCTAAATGGGGGAAAAGAAGTACAAAATAAGATTTATTTTAAAATGAAAACTGATAAACATATATAAATCTTATAATTTTAACTAGCACCATTAATCTAATACAAAAAAGAACCTATAACTAAATTCAAACATTTTCTTTCAAATTTTACAAATATGAAAGAAAAATACACAGAGTAAATTTGTTCTCTCTCTTTTTTTTAACACATGATCATCACACATTTGTTGAAGAACAACAACAAAGCCACATCTTCAGCAATGATGGAGTAGTGATTACAAATCTTATTTGTTTTTGGTGTCAGTGAATATTGAAGATTCATAGTGGTTTCTCTGGGTTTTAATAAATAATAGAAGGAGCACGGATGCTACATTTCAGTGACTCAGGTGGAACATTTTCATCTGAAGAGGGAGGATGGACAGCTATGTTTGGTACGTCAATCTCTGTACTGTTAAACACTCCTTATCCGTCACACAGAGCTACCTGATAATATGAAATTATACATTTAATAATAATAATAATATGGACAGCTATGTTTGGTACATCAATCTCTGTACTGTTAAATACTCCTTATCCGTCACACAGAGCTACCTGATAATATGAAATTATACATTTAATAATAATAATATGGACAGCTATGTTTGGTACATCAATCTCTGTACTGTTAAACACTCCTTATCCGTCACACAGAGCTACCTGATAATATGAAATTATACATTTAATAACAACACCCTTCAACCTATGGGAAGAATTTATAGCACCTGAATTTAAAAACAGGTCTAAAGTATGTTAATTTAAGAATCTCAGAAATAAATATCTAGACTTTAGTACTAAAAAACATTAATTGTGGTATCCATTAACAATATACAGTAATCACAGAAGGTGTGAGAATTTTAACGGACTACAACCGCCAGTTGAAACAAAAGGAGATGATGTTTTATACTTCTATACTGATGCCTAGATGCAAACCTCTGCAACTATTATGCCTATACTTCCATTGAAACACCATCTACCATAGTCATACCATACTAGTTAAACCTTCTTAATGTTTTCTTTTCTCCCATCAAATTTCGAAAGATTGTCAAAAGTTGATCTCGTATTTATCAAAATACTAGCAATAAGCACAAAATACGGTAACGGAAACAATTTTGGAGTCACAAACAGTAAGTAATGTCAAAGAGATGGTAAGTTTATGAATAGAACAAGAAACACAAAAGAAATGTGATCAACTTGTACAATCTACTACTATTTTTGTATGGGAGCCCTTTCCTTAATACACACAAGATTACGCTTTACTTTCAACCCCGAAGTACAGTCTAACACTGTACAATTGTGAAATATTGTTCCAAATGCTTCGTGTCACTTCCCGAACTTAATTTGTTTGGTTGCATTTGCTCATATAGCCATCAAGAATGTTCATTTCAGGACTTTGTGCAGGTCAATGTCTGATTATGAACACTCCACTGGCCCTATTTACTGTTATCATTTGACCACATTTTTACAGCATGCTTGGGATCACTGTCCCTCTGGATGGTGAATTCCCATTTAGTTCCTTAGGGAATGACATGGATAAAAAAAATCTGACTGTACTTGTCAGCAGTCAACGTGTCCCCACCATGCTTCACTGAAGATGTCCTTTGATTACGAAACTCTTTTCATCTATGCCATCGACCAAATTGTCCTGCTGTTATTGAACACTGATTCATGTGTAAAGAGTAAGTGTGTATCCACAGCTTTTCTCACTTCATCATTCGTGGTGCAATGTATCCCCAGCTTTGCTCACTTCATCATTTGTGGTACAGTGTATCTATAGCTTTGCTCACTTCATCATTTGTGGTGCAGTGTATCCCCAGCTTTTCCCACTTCATCATTTGTGGTGCAATGTATCTATAGCTTTTCTCACTTCATCATTCATGGTGCAATGTAT
>NW_013668432.1:6369-27537 GCF_000517525.1 Limulus polyphemus | reverse complement strand
TTTTCTCACTTCATCATTCGTGGTGCAATGTATCTCTAGCTTTTCTCACTTCATCATTCGTGGTGCAATGTATCTCTAGCTTTTCTCACTTCATCATTCGTGGTGCAATGTATCTCTAGCTTTTCTCACTTCATCATTGTGGTGCAATGTATCTCTAGCTTTTCTCACTTCATCATTCGTGGTGCAATGTATCTTAGCTTTTCTCACTTCATCATTCGTGGTGCAATGTATCTCTAGCTTTTCTCACTTCATCATTCGTGGTGCAATGTATCTCTAGCTTTTCTCACTTCATCATTCGTGGTGCAATGTATCTCTAGCTTTTCTCACTTCATCATTTGTGGAGCAATGTATCTCTAGCTTTTCTCACTTCATCATTCCTGGTGCAATGTATCTCTAGCTTTTCTCACTTCATCATTCGTGGTGCAATGCACATTTTTTCTGTTTAGTTTGGGTTACTTCTCAGCAGAGGTTTTTGAGCAGCTACAAGTCCATTGAAATCACCTTATACTACTGTGTATCTTACTGTTTTTGGTGTAAGATGTACACTCCTGTATTTACGAAGACATTGGCAAGATCTATACTTGACCATTTTCTCTCTCAAACAAACAACATAATCTGAGATACTTGACATCACTTATGGTGATTTTAGTTTAAAATCTCAACTCCTAATGTTAACAATGCCACTTTTGGTCTTACATACAGCACCTATTGAACAATATCACGCCCAATCTTTTACATGGAGTATCCTTCCTTAACTGATTTCTACACACTTGTCTTGTATATAATGTTGCATATTCTTTTGAGGACAGATTATAAAATGCTAAGATATTAACAAATGAACACTTATATGTGAAGAAAAAGAAAGGGGAAAAAAGTTGGGAGCCACATATGTAATTTTGTGAAAAGATTTCAATTTTCTCGCATTGAAATACAAAGTCAATTTTTTTTTTAAATCCTTGGAAAATTAAGAAAAGATATCCTCCAATGTAATTAAGAAAACTGATCAAAATTATTATTTTTCAAATCAAATTGTCAAACAAGTGTGTCCAGAAAAACAAACTTACTTTTCAGCATAAGCTGAAACTTCACTAACTTTGCAAAAAAAAAAGAAAAAAAAAAGGTGTTTTTGGTATTTCAGTGAAGGCCGATTATGGCCCAATTCTTTTAATTGCATTTAGTTCTTGAATATGTGCTTTTATATTCATTACTTAATAGTGTAACAGAAAAAAAAAAAAATAGAGAAAGGAACAGCAAAATACTTACAGTGAAATCGGTATAAGAAGAAACGCTGGCAGCTGTAGGGTTCACGATCTTGTTCTGTTTATCAAAATTTTCTCCCGGAGCTATCAGTTGGGTGGTGCCCTGTTGATTATTATCCATTATTCCTAATATTTTCCTTTCTTTATTCATGGTACGCCCTGGAGTTGTTTTTGCTGGGTTTAGTTGGTGGGGTGCCTGGGAAAATTTTTTTTTTTATATCTGAGAATATACAAAACAACCAAACACTGGTATGTTGAAATTGAATAGTTGGCTGATGTCAAAAGTCAGAATTCAGTCCTGTCCATTTTTCTTTATCCAATACTCTACCATCCACTGTGAATCAAAAACTAGGGTAAGGGCCCCAGATCGGCTAACAAACGAACTCCCAAAGCCCCCCATGTTTGACTGTATATCACCAGTAGGGCGAAACATGATACAATTTCTTGATCACGAGCATTTTAAAAGCTTTAACGTCTTAGTATTGCATAAACATATAACTATCAAGATCGTACTGATCACTAAACTATCAAACACTGATTTTACAAAAAAACAAACAAACAACTTAACTTATATTTCAGTATGGAATGTAACAGTTTCAATTTGGTTTGATGTTGCATTCACACTTACAGTGCTGGTTAATGTTAGTACACAGTGTTAATACCATCACACTTACAGTGCTGGTTAATGTTAGCACACAGTTCTAATATCATCACACTTACAGTGCTTGTTAATGTTAGTACACAGTGTTAACACCTTCAAACTTACAGTGCTGGTTAATGTTAGTACACAGTTAACACCTTCACACTTACAGTGCTGGTTGATGTTAGTACACAGTGTTAACACATTCACACTTACAGTACTGGTTAATGTTAGTTTTAGGGATGCACGGGCAATCAGTCAGATATTAGGCCCCGGCTGAGTGTTGAAGTTAGGCATCTAAGCCCTAATCTTTGTGGCAACTAACATGGTACTGAAAGTTACAGTCAATAATTGGTTTAGTTATAAAAAAATGTGTTCCGAGCAACAAAGACTGACCGCCAGCTTAAAGTCGGGGATTCAGAGAACAATAGGGGTTAATAAAAGGCATGGCTTGTGAATTGGATTTCTGGGGAAGGTGGGGGTTTCGAGAACAATAGGGGTTAGGGTTTGAGAAGTTGGGGTTAAGCATTGAAAGTTGAAATTAAAACTTGAATGTTCTGTTGGTGATTATTTGGTTAAATGTGACAAATGGCAATTTTGTTTTAGTTTCTAATTTTGTGTATGTTGTTTTTGTTGGATTTTTCTTGATGTGTGTGTGGGGCAAGGGAGAATCCAGTACTGGTTGATACCAGGCCCAGGCTTAAGCTTAATGTCTGGGTACCCGAATCCAGTATTTAGCCCAATTTTACTACCCGTGCATCCATAGTTAGTATAATTCTGATTACCCCAGAAGCATGAAATGTATCAAGAAAATGATTCTACTTATAGGTCAATGATTATAGCAAAACTAATACAAATACTTCATTCATATTTAATGGTCACATAAAAATATTAAATGCGTGTTCTTACAGGTGAACGCCAAGGTGTTCTTCCAGCCGAACGAGGTGGTAATTCAACAGGAGAGTGAAATATAGTTGTTCCAGGTGTCTGAAAACAGTTAACAGAAACGGGGGTACCAGGTGCATTGGTCTTTTCCTTGCTTCCCCTCATTTTCCTAGTCCTGGTTGGAGTTTTACCTGGCGTTACCGCTTCGTGCCTTCGTTTGCTTGAAGTTGGCCGAGAACTGCTTACCAATTCTTGTTTGAGTTGTTTCGCTTTAAGCTGATGCTGGAATAATCGAAGTACAAAGTTAATTACTTTTGTCACACTAATAAATGTTTACCCTATGCAGTTACACTTTAATTACTTTTGTCACACTAATAAATGTTTACCCTTTGCTGTTTTGCCATCTCTTTTTCTTCCCTGTGACTTTCCCATAATCCTTCTATATACTCCTGGATTTTAGTTCCCCTCACACGAAACTCCCGATCTTGATTTTTCTCCAACATTGAAATTTTCTCCACCAACTCTTTGTCCAACTGGAAAGAGGAAAGTTTTACGTTGTCTAAAAAATGTAATATCAAAAATTTACTTTCTAGTATTCAAACATCTTTCACACATATTAGAATGAAGAGATAAGGTTTATGCTATAGAGCATAGTTTGTTTTACCAACCCATTTTAGTGTTATTCTAAATGACTCTTGGTTCTACGTACTTATGGAAGAAAAAAAATACTACATTAGCAAAATTAGGTCCACAAATATTCATACATCATTTATCAAAGGATAAAACAAACTTTTAAGCATTTCGACGTCAAACCTGCTGAAACATAGACAGCCCTAATATCCTATCTAGATTGAAATTTAAAGAAAAAATTCTTTTAATTCAGATGGAAAAAAAAAATCTTGTATGTTTTAAAAAAAAAGGTTGAAAATTAGCCAGTTTTAAACTAATCAAAAAGTGTGTACCTTTGGTAGCTCCTTTAGCAGCCGTTTTCTTTCTTTTTCTTCTTGCAGTAAAGATCCACCTCTATTTGTAAACCTGTGTGGATCACTTGCTTTTTTCTGTTAATAGAGATAAGGAATCGTAAAATTTATTTACGTTAAGTATCAAGAAAACAATTAATTAAACTAATATAATATTACAAATAGAGTGTCTAGCTTATACAGATTAAAAGTATTAACTATCTTATTGACTATAAATTCTGAAGTAACAGGATTTATTAGGTTTCTTTCAAAAAAAAAATTCTCAGTAACTTTCTGATTAGTATAATGAGAAAAATAAATGTAGCTACCAAAATTATGAAATGTATTTTAATAAACTTTTAAGCATAATAAGAGAATAAAACAAGAAACTAATAATACGACAGGTTTATAAATAACAAAACCACTGTATCATACTGAAAAACTGCCACAATGTCGAAACTCTTGATATCTTCTATATTTACTATAAAATATACACGAGAATTTACCTCAAATTCAATCATCTTTTGCCAGAAATCTTCCCTTTTTTCTAACGTCATAAAAATTTCTTGATGTTCTTCATACAGGGTCTTCATTTTATGAACCTCTGCATCATGAGCATCAAGCAGTTCTTCGTTGTAATTGTCTAAAAAAGAACAAGAATGAACACTAAAATGTTTACGGAAAACACTTTTTTTTTTAATCGCACTGTTATTTCATCCTTTACAAATGTTGTCTATCACAAGCATTAATCTTTAAAATATTTTAAGACACAATACAGAAATATATTTTTGTGCATTTTCTAAGCTTTAATTTCTTTCCCTTGCGGCCCCTCTTTCAAATTTAAACTTTTTTTCTTTTTCACATACGAGATTTTACTTCTCAACCAATTTATCCCTAACTCAGCCTAAGAGTGATCTTCAATCCAAACAAACAACTACGCAATTCTTTTCTCTTCGATGGCACTAAATATTTGAATGGTTCCTTACGCAAACTACATCTAATGGTTAGAAAATTTCTTATTTGTATTTTATTTTGGAACAAATGCACCAATTTTCTTAACTTTAGACCAAAGGAACAATTGTATCCACTTTCTTAACATTAAACCTAAACCCATTTTCTATTTAAAGGTTCACAACATTAAAAAAAAGTACTGAAAACGGAAACCATACAAATGTGACGCACACAATTACTTCAATACACGCAACTTGGTAAGCTATATTAACTAATACACAATTAAAAAATACTATATTAAAGATGACAGCAAGGATAAATTATTTTGAAAGATATTTTGATAAAATGTGAATTTTGGTGTAGAATAACATTATAAGGATTAAATACCTCCAATTTTTAAATTTATCACGAATAGATTATAATCTTTAAAATATCAGGAAAAGGTTCCTTCATACCTTTAGCATTGATTTTAACAGAGGACCTATTGAACTTTAGAAAAACTAAAAACTGTTCCTGTAAATAAATTAAAAACTCAAATAAAGTACAACAGTACATTATCTTCCATTTATAGATTGGGTTTCTTAAGTTCATATTACAAGACGTCATGTTTTAAGGCCGTCATGATGTTAGAGAAATACATTCTGATTGAATCCCAGTCTCTGTTTTTCACCTTACCACTATAGAAAGGCTTAAAGTCCTCTCTTTGTTTTTCTCCATAGAAACACTTGTCCCACCACTGCTTTAGTTCATTTCTCATTTTGTCCACAAATACTTTTATATTCTGACGCTTCACGACTTCACACTTGTCAATTTCCTTTTGAAACTTAAGGGGGGTGAAAAAATAAATAAATTTAATTCACAGAGTACACGAATTTCATAAGAATATGAAACAGTTTTTTCTAGAATCGTTCTAGCAATTGTAAATATCTAAGATTTAATTTTAAATGTTCAGTATGGTCGCATTCTTTTCAAGAACTTTTCCTCTGACTTTACAGAAACAAAAAAGTCCCAAAATTTCAAATATGAAGTCAATTACTAAGTTTAATAAAATTCTTTTGTATCGAGGGAATCTTATACCCAGCATCACACTTTTTCACAACTACAGTACTATTGACAAATTTAGATATAACAGATTTTTTGATATGTACATAATGAAAATAAGTAACGAATAACACTGACATTGGCCACATGTTTTCATAAAAATTTCCCATGAACTTTCAGGAAACTTAAGATATTTTTCAGACTTGAACACGTATACATAGGACGCACAGACACTTCAGCATTTTCTCTTAATTCTATCTAATTAACACCACACTAAAAATCCCGCGTTTTTATTTTCACTTATTATGAATTAGGTAATTCTCATCGGATAAATTAACAAAGATTGGTTAAGATTACGTGAAAACACTTATAAATGGACACATTTCTCTAACCAGAGTCAGATCCAATAACTTTCATAGAGATTCTCTTTTAATCAAGAGTTAAATATAACTTTTTGGACATCAACAGTCACCTCCCTAATTTAGCGGTGTAAGACTAGAGGGAAGGCAGCTAGTCATCACCACCCACCACCAAACTCTTGGGCTACTCTTTTACCAACGAATAGTGGGATCGATCATCACATTATAATGCCCCAAAGGCTGAAAGGGCGAGCACGTTTTTGGTGCGATGTGGATTCGAACTCGCAACCCTCAGATTGCGAGTCAAGGGCCCTAACCACTTGGCCATCCCGGGCCCTTTAGTGACTTAAGAACTATCTTAATCAAAACTTTGGGCATACTTTTCCCTCATCTTTCAAAGTCTAAGAATAATTTTCAATTTTCCACAGTATTTAACTCTTCTTTTTCAAATTTCTTGACTTTCCAGGAACATTCCGGGCCCTTTAGTGACCTAAGAGCTATCTTAATCAAAACTTTGAGCGTACTTTTCCCTCATCTTTCAAAGTCTAAGAATAATTTTCAATTTTCCACAGTATTTAACTTTTCTTTTTCAAATTTCTTGACTTTCCAGGAACATTTCCTGGCTATCCTAAAATTGGATATTGCAAATATTTAACAGATTTATACCAAAAACACACTTACCAACATTTAGGCAGTGGACATATATTACATTGTTCACAGTTAACAACTGAAGTGACTAAGGTTTACGAAAGCAAACTGGTCACAAACTTATTTAATCTCAACAGATGAAGAAACAAAAAATAAAAGAGGTCAATCTTATAGTCCTACAGTCAAAACTACAATATACTTGTTGAGAATAAATAAGCCATCATATAAACACATAACTAACCTTTGTCCCAATGAAGTTATTCTTGTATATGATCATATAGCATGATTAAATTGTACTATACACATTCGACAGTGACTATTCGAAAAACTCACAGCTTCCAGAGTTGAGGGACGAAAGCCTTGGTGGGCAGCAAGGTACTGATTCTGTTCAACTTGGTCCACCTCCAGTCGGTCCCATAAAACCTGAAGTCTGTTTTTCAGCTCTTTACCTAATGATTCGCATTCTTGATGGGCTTGGCAAAGCTTTCGTGAAATGATACAAATGTCAGATTTAAGAAAAAAACAACAACCTTGTCTGAAAATGAAATGTATGTTCACAAAGACATTTCTAAAACATAAATTTTCTTGTATAGAAATATTTCACAAGCCTTTAGTAGGATTAGAAGATAGTTACCTCTTGTTTAATCTGGACAAGACATAACATTTTAAGGAAGTATTGTCTTTTCCACCACTGTTTTGAAGTCAAATTTATATTCTATATCACACTAAGAAACTATGTAGGGTAACTAGATAAATCCCAATAACCCGAGGGGCAGACTCCCCTTTCCGAGTTCAATTGTAAATCAACACAAAGTTTGGAGTCTGTTCTAAGATACCACGAGTGAATCAAAATAAGAATGTTATAACACGTTAACCACGCTACACATCCAGTGCCAATGAGGCCTTTTGACCAACACGAAGGCTCAACAGATATAGTAATGGTCTAAGGTCTATATATATATATCATCAACTGTTAGTGTGTGAACCAGATTATCCAAGTAAACTGTAATTATTATAAATTTCATTTGAGTCATTTACTAGTCATACTTTTAGGTAAGAATTAATAACATAACATGACTTACTTGAATTAAGTTCACTCTCATTCACTTGCTCATGTGTTTCCTTTTTACTCATAATTCACATTGAAAAAAAAAATCGTTTGCTGTGGATTTCGCGCAAAGCTACACGAGGGCTATCTGTGCTAGCCGTCCCTAATTTAGCAGTGTAAGGTTAGAGGGAAGGCAGCTAGTCATCACCACCCACCGCCAACTCTTGGGCTACTCTTTTACCAACGAATAGTGGGATTGACCGTCACATTATAACGCCCCCATGGCCGAAAGGGCGAGCACGTTTGGTGTGACAGGGATTCGAACCCGCGACCCACAGATTGAGAGTTGAGCGCCCTAACCATCTGGCCATGCCGGGCCAAAAAAGAAATACCCACCTTCTCAAAGCACCAAGAATTTCAGGTTTATTTTATCAAGCTTATACACTTTGTTTAAATTGTAATAGTAAATCGCGCACACTGATTTCTTTCCTACCTTATACTTTACTCTTTTCCAAGAGAGAAAAACAATAAGACAGCACAACCAAAGTAATATTAATTTGATTTTCAATAGTGAAATATTTATAAACAAAGAATTAATTCAACTATCTTAATAAAAAGTGATAAACTTAAACTTATCTATCGCTCACTGCTTAAACAAATGCAGGAAACTAATTTTGAACAAGAAACACACCACCTATCTTATGACCTTAGTGATAAAATGTAATTTAAAAACAAAACAATGGAAAATAAATATATCAGGTGTGTAGTACGTATTTCTGTTACCTTGATGTAAGATATGTACAATCGTACAAAACAAATAATTATATTTCTTACTTTTGTAACAAGCTTTTGACTATTTTAGTTTTAAGAGACTTTGGACCCGAATGCATCTAATATACTGTTTAGAACAATAGTTATCATGAGAAAAACCACATTTTATATTTTTTATATGGCTTTGACCTTTTAACCTGAAAATAAATATGGTGCTTTCTGATCCCCAAGGGTAGTGACTTATGAAGTTTGATGAATAAAACCTGCTGTTTAAAAAAAATCTAATTATTGTGTACAAAGTGGACGTCTACAGACATCATTACTATAAATGGAAAAACTTTTTTTGGATCTTACGTACATACGAGCTATCTTAATCAAACATACTTAAATAAACAAGCTGGCCTAAGTGTAAAAAAAAATATATTTTTTAACTCCAAACCTTGTCATGAAGATCTTTAAGATTTTGCAGGTTTTCTTGGGATAATATAAACGATTCTTCTTCTTCACAAATAATGTCTCGCTCAAAGGAGCTTTCTGGGACTCTCTCTAATTCATCCATGAACCTTATAATGTTTTCTTTGAAGTGAAGAAATTTTGATAGTCTTCGCTCCTGTATTTTGAAAAACGGTGAAAAAAAAAGTATTGGTATACAATAGATTTCTAAATAAAAATGTTATATTTCACAAGGTTTTTTTTTTAACCCATGAACACCCCGGTGTTAAACGTTTTTTTTTGACAAATCATGGACACTTTCATTATATTTGAACAAGTCAAATTTCATCTTATGGAATGTTTAGAAAAAAGAAAATATAACATGTTATTAACAACAAAGTCTTAAGGAATTGAGCCGACTCTTCCTTCCAGCTACCAGGAATAATTATTCGACAATGTCAGACACCTGTAGCTGAGCAAGCTAATTATCTGCTGTGGGTTTTTGGTTGATCAATCACAATGTGATGTTGTTTTTTTGTTGATAACATATATACCTATTTAATTTTGATATCACACTAACTTCGGGTCTTACTAATTCCTCCAAGTAACTCTACTGAGCTATGTTGAAAAAGCATACTTTTCACACTCTTAAAGCCTTCAAAATGGAAAGATATAGGTTCCTTAAGATTATAAAAAAAAACAGTTACATTTCAGTTATGTTCAACTTTATATTGTTAGTTGTACTGTACCTGAGAGTCTCACAAATATTACGAGCCTCCATAAAAATATAAATAACTTTTACTGCTCCTCTGCAATCTCACCAATTCATGCTTTTATGGCATTTGATTTAACCTATACTCAAAATATGATTATACAGTCTACAGAGAAATCTTGAATATTTGAAGGACTTAATTATATGTATTCCCGAAGGAAAGATTATTATAAAATATTGTATTGACACATATATACTCCAAGAGAATTTAAAATCTGTTGTACCATAATTGAATATTATTAAAGTTGCATCTTACAGGTGTCTTAGGAATTATTACTCATAAAATCTCGAAGTATATAGTAAAAAAAAACCCATAGAATACTTACTATCATAACTGATTGGTAACTTCACTATCTGTGCATTTTTCATGTTAAGAAATATCAGGCTTCTTAAACGAGTAAGTTGTTTCAGATACTATTTTTTTTTATAAAGCATCACAAAAACAGAGAGAATAAAAACAAAGAAACACAAAACCTTTTCTTCTTTCAGCATTGCCACATGCTGTTCCACTTCTTTAAGATCTTCCTTTGAAGGAACGCCAGATTCGTTTGGAATAGAGAGGGATGGTATAACAAGTAATGTACACAGTTTGTGTTCTGCTTCTCTGAGGCGTTTTAGTATTTTTAGTCGTTCGTGTTTCTCCTTTGACAGGTCATCTACTCGCGTCCTAAGTTCCTTCTCCAGTTCAAGTATGGATAACCCTTCTTCAGGCTACAAGAAACGAAACGATTTTTTAAACTATCACCACCACAAACTGTTTGCTCACTGTCTCTTTCCACAATTTTAGTATGAGCATCTCCAAAATTGGCCATGGCAGTGAGGTCTGACACAGGATGGTACTATCTAAAGATGTGCATGTTCTAAAAAAATCACTTAAAATAGCTTTCACATAACCAAACATCATAAACCAACTACAGTTATCTAAATTATTTATTTTTCTTTGTTTCTATCAACTATTTCTTGCCTATTTATCATCTTGTGAATAGTTTTATTAGTTCAAGTTTTTGTTTCTACTTAATACTAAAACTACAATGAAAACTTTTTTTGGTAAATCTTTTATTAAATTTCAGCCTTTTGGATAGTTTAATAATTGCTCTCTCGTAGAAGGTAAAGTATACCAAAGACTAATTGGAAAAGTTTCCGTTTCTTACAATTTATTTTGTAACATACAATTCTTCAATTTATACTATAGCTCATTCTTAACCTCTAATTACTCTGGTTGAAACAGACCGAGATTTAATGTACACGATAATGAAAACAAATTCCTTAAGATTCTTCAGTTAAAATTAACTTATTGAAGTGTAACTTACGATATATGCATATTTTTGAGTATCACATTTCAAATTTCCATTTGTTTTGCTATTAAGAGAGCATTAAAAGGAAAAAAATTTTCATACTACCTTATAGACTACTTGACAGTTATTTTTTTAACAAGTCACCTACACAATCTTTAATTTTCATTTAGGCTTAATTCCAAATGGTCAAGAAAAATCGGTGATTGGTTAAACACTATCTAAAAAGAGTATATTGTAAAAATATGTCCAGCTGGTTAACATATTCAGTAGCAAGAAGGAGGAAGTCAGTTTCAAAATGTTCAAAGAGCCCACTTTTTCTGGCAATCAAATTCATGGAAGCAATTCAACTCAAACAAAGAAACATTTTTTAAAAAACACAGAAATGTCCTTAACAAATCTAAATCTACAAGATTTACACAGACCAAGAATACCAAGTCACTACGACTACGACCTTCGTGTACAGGTACACCACCGATTTTCTGGCACCCTTGGTTCCAGAGCCTTGCCAGAATAACAGAGGTCAACAATACACCTCAGACCCACTAATCATATCTCTTCTGTGTCTCTAAAGCACCATGGACTGCTAGAAACTTAAAACAAATATTAAATGATTAAAGAAATACATTAGTAAAGGTATAAATAATACAGGTTTATTAATTACTGTACTTACAAATAATGTTGCAGTAGTACTTCCTCCAAAGTGGCAAATTTTACAATTTTTACTGGATTTGTTAAGCTAATCACAAAGGTCTGGAAGTTGAGGGCTGTCAGGATTGCTACTAATATGTTAAACTATATATTCTTGGCAACATTCATGAAAAATTCAAGCAATTTGATCCACTAGTTTAATATCTATAAGAAAATTTTCACGAGAGTGACGTACCTACTTAAAATGTAAGTATCCCATCCCGATAGAGCGAGTGCCATGTACAATGCCAACTGTGGCCACCCAGTGAACTAGTCTGGTGGTCGTAGGAATTTCAAGTGCGCTCTTTTAATTTTGTCCGGATTAAAGGAGGTGCCGGATCAACAGCTGCCAGAAAATCAGTGGTGTACCGTGTTGACTTAGGTGCCTCATCCATGAAAAGTTGCATTAGATAAAGCCAAATATTAACAAGACAAACAGAACTGTCTGTGCTGTGCCCACTATGGGTAACAAAACCCAATTTTTAGTGTTAAAAGCCTTCAGACTTACCACTGAGCCACAAGAGAGGCTTTAAGTTGTACACAAAAATATTAGAGATATACTGGCTAGACTTCACTTGGAACGTTATGTTCCGTTTATTTTATCCTAGATGTTGAACAGTTTAAAAAATAGAAAGAACTATAATGATAATTCCAAATTTTGGAGGATTATTGTCCAGATATAGAATGAAGTTTTTTCACATTTATTCACCGGAAGGAAGGGCTTTGTGAGACATGAATGAGGTTACGATTTTTAGATTTGGTATTGATAAGTCTAGCTGATACTTTCGAGAAAAACTCTCCATGCAATAACAGGCTTCCAAAAGGCCACAGCAAAAACAAATTTTTTTAAATGTTCCTTCTTCTAGAAATTACGTTCAAACTTATAGGTTTTTGAATTTTTAATTTTCACTATTTAAGGAATAAAAATTTGATAATGAAAATAAATATTTTAAAGGTTCCACCGAGAGACCTGCAGTACAATTAAAGGATGTACATACGTAAACTTTAATACTGCACCAGAGACAGTGTTACTTTTCTAATAGAGTGGTTGGCCTATAAAATAACTTGCTTTCGGGTGTGTAAGGAGTTGCAACACCAAGAGTTTACAAGGTGATTGTACGAATATTTTAAAAATCAGGGTTTAATATAGAAAAAAGGAGCTTCAATACTTAGTATCGAAACAGTTGATAGTAGAAACCAAGATAGCTTAGATGGACCAAATAGTCCCTTTTCATCCCATGATAAACAACAACAAAAAATTTATATTTTTTTTTCTAAAAAGTCTTGGCTATTGCATAATTAGATACACATGTATTACAAAATTTTTTTTTTAATTTCTTTTATTATTACAGTGTTTTATTCTCAAGATGTAGTGGCTAAGATTATATCTATATCTTAAAAGTTTACTACTATTGTGCTAAAGGCAAACAACACACACACACCAAACTTATATTGACTAGACATCAATATTACCTCGTATGGTTTCACGCCAAGCTCTTGAGCCAGCTTTAGAAGTTGTTCTCCACAACTCTCCACGCTAGTTATGAGCCTCTGCCTCAAATTCTTTTCTTCCTGCACCATCTCTTCGAGCAGAGTCCGCAGGTGCTGAATCACTACACCGATTCTTTCTTGCCGCTGTTCTTCAAAAATCCCGATCTCATCCCAGATCGCAAATAGTTGGTTTAGTGCAACATTAAAGTTGTTCAAAAGTAGTTCTCCCAGCTCCTGTCTTCGTTAATAATATAATTATAGCAGGTTGTCTTTCTTACAGGTTATGAAAACAATTACACACTTCTCTCCTACCAGTGTATTTAGCACATTTCACATGTTAAAAAAATCTTGAAATTAGATTCACCTTCATATGATATAGTTTACACATTATTAAACATCACACATACTATTCATATTTACTGTATGAGCTTTTAATTGTTGTAAGTACTTTCAGTGCTTTTTTTCTATTCCCACAGTCTCACCCCCCTACATACGTTCTTCCACTTTTAATAAAAAAAATTTTGAAGATAGAATTATTATTTTTTTACCTATTTAGAACAAAAATTACAAAGAGTTATACTTACAGTGACATTAATAAAAAATATTGAATTTTTTTTACTTGCATAATGGTTGATAGAGTAGGCATCTACTTGAAATAAAATAGTAGTCCAAGTATTTGCTCAAAGTCATGCTATATTGTTATGTAAATACTGGATACGGGTGATTCCTGATGTTAGACAAAAGTAAAGTAATTTACCAAATCAGTCTACCCCAAGCTTAAATATGCTTACATAACTCACTAGTTATGACTCATTTGAAATATTGTGTGTAGTTTTAGACCTCATATCTCAGAAAGATTTGTTGAAAGAGTTGTTGGAGAGGATTAAGAGGAGGGCTACAAGAATAATTCCAGGGATTTTCTTAACCCGTTCTCTCTCTTCCAAAGGGGTAAAGGGTGATACATTTCAACACATTTGCTGAGGAATTATGGGCTGAAATTTTCAAAATTACACAAACAAGATTTAATAATTAAAGTAACTGAAAAGCTTGTGCTTCATTAAGCTTAGTTTAGGTGTTGTAAACGAAGCTACTTATATATCAAAATGCTGATATTTAAATATCAGAGAAGTTATGAATCAGGTTTTTTTTTTGATATCCTATAATTTATTGTTTTTAATACAAAAATACACACATGTGAGAATGGGTTAAAATAAAATTTTCTACTTACGTAGGTAATAATTTTGTCAGATAAAACTATTTTGGGCGATATAAGCAAATCTGATTAAGACATTGAGGGTAATAAAAAATGAACAACTCATCAGTCACAGTCAATTCATCACCACGAACGTAAGAAAAGGTTAAGACTATATTTTTATTGTTATGGTTGTAACAGTAATTCTTACTATTATTATTATCATTATCGAACACCTATACAGTCGGTATATATACCGTATATATGTAAAATCAATTATGATCAAATATTTTATTCGCATGCTGTTTTTTTTCATATTATTATTATATAATGTTGTTGTCTCTATCTCCTTGCATCTAAGAAAGGAAAACAATGTTGTGTACTTAAGTAGGATACGACGCTTATGAAATATATTACATTTCAATTTCCATCTACAGCTGAATGAAATATGTAGACTTGCCCAGGGTGTTCTCATAAACATTGCAAACATTAACAAAGGAACGACTGAATGGACAAAGAAAGGAAGTAGAAATAACGAAAAAACAACAACTTAAGTCAGTTACAGCATCTTAATTGCTTTTTTTTTACTTAGTTGAAGAGTTGACGGTAACTGCCAGTTTCTTGCCTGCAGAAGTGCTCTGCATTCAGTAGCTTCTTGGTTTTTTCAGAAAGTGATGAAAGATGAGTTTTATTTCTGATGGTTGCTTTTAAAAGCAAACCTCTGGAATTGTGGCATGTTTGTAGTTGTCCGCTAGATTGCAAGTCTCTCATCCATTGAAGGGATTGTTCCAAGTCTTTGTACTGTACTGAATCGCAGTCACGAATAAGTGTCACCAGGTCCAAGTTTTGTTTGTATCCACCCAGTTAGTATTCAATAAATGATTTATTTTTTCACTGTTGCTTGTCCACTCTATGTTGTGGTTTCCAAGTTGAATACCCTGGATCGAAGCCAAGATATACATTTCTTAAAGTAAAGTGTAAACTCTGGAGCATATTTGGCAATGCAATCTTTAGAGTGTGTCCATCCTGACCTCCGATGTGAGGCAGTAGAATGCTGAAAATGTTATCTTCCAATGTTTTTGTCTTCCAGGTAATCGTTTAGGTTGTTTTTTTTCTAACAACATAAGCAGGTCACTTGGCAGGAAATTGGAAATGCAATCCTAATGGATTTTTTTTTGCTTCTTTTAGAGTTTCTTCATTATTGGTACAAGTCATAAGTTTGCTGATGTCTTCATACAAATCTTCCCTGTAAACTTGGATGAACAGACAGACACTTGACCTTTATATATATATATTTATAAGGGCAGATTTTTTAAATTTATTCATTCAGTAGTTTTAGTTTAGTTTAGAGCAGTGGTTGACAACCTATGACCCGTGGGTCACTAAGTGACACACGGCAATAACTTGGATGACCCGCCAAAAGTTGGCTTCACCATTGCAACCCGTGAGAGCATAATCATTGTTCAGTTCAAGTTTCTCGGCTAGGTGAGAAGAACAACGATATTAAAGGAAAGATGGGAAAGAGTCACGGCTACGGAGAATTTTAAGATCAATTTCAGGGAAAAATATCAAACTGGTCGAACTATTAATTTTTTTGTATGTAAATAAACATACACATTTAAAATACATGTACTGGTATTAATAATTATATGATCATCACTAAACCAACACAATGCTAAATTTTTCAACAAAAAAAATAATTCATGATCCCCCAAATATTCACAAACCATTTTTATTAAAATACAACTCCTTTAAATGTAATGTGCAGGCTCTACTTGTACCACTCACGATGGAAATTAGTTCCTTGGAAGTTGGATTTCCTACATCTGTATTCCGAAGGAGAAATAAAACTGGCTCAAATGGAATCTCCAGTTATGTTTGACTCTTTAAAGTTAAAGTTTTAAAAAGCTCAATTTATGACCTCTTGTTAACGTAATATTTAGGGACAACAAGAGACCTGTCCCATCTTGGCTGTTCAATCCTCTAAACCAGTGGTCGGCTACCTTTTTTGATCGCGGGTCGCTAATAGTGCTATTAAAATTGACTCCCACTGTCTTAAGAGTTAAGTTAAAATTATAATTTATAAATTGATTCATCACATCAGAAATGCTTTGGCTCTTAACCTCCTTTGACTATGATGATATTCATTCAGAAAACCCGTTGCTAAGTCCAGAAACTTTCTGGAAAGACAACCCCGTGAAATGATGCAGCGTAACCTCAGTATAAGTTATATTTTTATAAGAGTAAGAGATCTCACTCTTAGTCTTACTTGCAAGTTCAACTTTCAAGTTACTGGGTCTGATTAGTTACTATGGCCGTTTCCATCCTGTGGATATTATTAATTTGTAATTATTAGTTATGTACAATTTTAGCTTTTAATTTTATGGTAGGAGTTATTACACAACCAGTTTGTAAGGTAAATGATAAAGTTGTAATAGTTAATGATATTACGTTCGTGCTATTTAAAATTATACTTCTGAAGTTAGGCCTAATCATGCTGAAGCGTAACGTCTTGCATAACATTGTCAGTTTACACTGACAGAATTATAATAGGTTAGTTATATTTACTTTAAAATTTTAAATAGTGTTATAACAAATAGTATACCTGGTTTCAGCCATGGCTGGTTCCGAATTGGTTATTCTCTCTCCCACTTTGGAAAAAAAGTCTGAATTTCTGTTTTCTGTCATTTCAATGGTATTGTTACTCATAGACATTGAGATAAAACTCAACGTTTAGCCTACATAAAAATTATTACTAGTATTTTAGTTTAAAATATGCTGAATAGCTATGATTGGTCTATTTTTCAACGGTAACATAGAGCGCCATCTTTTGTCGATTAGTTTTATTCTCGAAATTGTTCAACACACAAGTATTTTAAATGTGCCGATGAACTTAAAAAGACATGGCATTTCCATATTTATTTAAATTAAAGGCTTTATTATACTTGGCAAAGTAAAAAGTATCACACAATTGATTATGCACAAATTGTTTACTTTGTTCTTGCTTGCTTTAAACACTAACTGAATCGTAACGTACATACAAATAAATTAGTATTTTAAATGATATTTCAGAGTAAATACAAAGCTTCGTTGGAAAAATATACTAAATTTTATCAGTTTAAAATTATTATTATGAGAATTTTTGAAGACTTTAAAGCTCGGTAGCGTTCTCATTTATTAATTTTTTTATAGGCGAGAAATGTCATTAGATTAATTTGTTTTGTTTTTTTTGTTTTTAGTCTACACTCTATATTTTGTTTGTTTGTTGTTAAACAAAAGGCTACACAATGGCCTATCTGTGCTCTGTCAACTGCGGGTATCAAAACCCAATTTTTAGCGTTATAAGCCTTCAAACTTAACGCCGAGCCACCAAGGACTACATTTTTTTGAATATATGAAATCCCACTGTCCATAAAACATATCCTTGACTGCCATGTTTGCTACCCGGAGTTTTGTTGTTATTTTACGTGTTTTAAACTTTGATTTACTCATTGCTAATCTTCTCTAATTAACATTAAAATATTTCAGATGTGAGGCGTGTGAATAAACCATGCGTTTTTATCTTCTTGTATTATTATAGTATTTATTCTGAATTTATAATTTATTTTGTATTTGTGCAGGTTTCGTGGTCAAGAAAGCCGTTAAGTTGGTTTAATTCTACCTGTTGTTATTCACTTGTTCTCGAGTGGATAATATCTGTTTCTGCCGGGTATATTACTGCAATATTGCAAGTTGTATAAGGATGTGGACAACAGTATCATCAATGTTCGTTTAAGTGATATGTATAGGTTATAGCTTCACCTATGTTGGAAAGAAAATGACCAGTCACGTGGTATCGTTAATCACTCTGGATAAATGCAGTTTTTCGTGTGAAATAAAAAATGATGGCATTAGTCAGTCTGGAACAGGACCTTGAATGAGAAGCAGCTTAAAGAAAGAATCTATGAAAAGAGTAAGTCTGTCATTCCATAAAGGCAAATACAGACATTGTGTTGGTGTTTTTCAACCGTTATAATAGAGATTGCGCATTTTTATATGTATTTCACTTTGTGTCCAGTCTCGTTATTCTATTCAGTATCCCATCTCAGATATTCAGAAATTTAGCATTATTTCATAATCTTGACCAAATATTCTGCTTTTTAGTGGACCTATATCACTGCTGGAAGATTAATTGAATTTTTACCTGAATATATCACCACATGGATAGAAAGAAGAACATCTCGATGCTGTTACACTAGGGTATTGTGTTGCAGAGTTTGCAATATCTACTGAAGTATATATTGCTCTTTACTCTTACTCTTGTGTGAATTAAGTTTTTGGAAAGGTTTCATAGTTAAGAAAATGGAATTTCACAATTAGTAGAACTTGCAACCAAGAGGAAAAGTTGTCCAAGAAAGTTGTGTGATCTTGAATACCTCTTCTGAACTTTTGTCAAATGCTGCAAAAATCCATTACTTCTATCTTGCTACAAATGACGATCAAGAAGGAAGAGCCGCCGATATCTGGTGCACCCAAGATGCTTGTCCATATTCTTCCCTTGAGGATCTACCACAGTGTGATGGAAACATGGATGACTGAGGACTGCCATGCTGATGCGATGTTTGGTGAGTCTGTGACTGGGTGGAGTGTTCTGTATGGGACTCCAAACTCATGCTAGCCAGAGTAATCTAACCCAATAGATCATGTTCAAAAAATGGGTTGTGTCTTTAATATATGACGTCAAACACGTCTTTGATGTGATGATCAACGTAAACAGATAAGTTCTCGGTGGGCATACCGCAATTGGAAAAAAAAAGGACGACCGGGATTGTTAGGTTTGTGTATCTTTGGTAACATGTAAAAGCGACCTGGAACTGGGTGTTTAGGTGAAAGGAACTGTAAAGTTTCATGACTTATGTGTTGGTTTTTCTGTAAACTACATAGCTTGTCTTCAATTATTTTAACAAATTCCGGGGTGGGGTCGAAATCTACTTTTTTATAGTAGTTTATGTCACTAAGTTGTCGATAAGCTTCGTTAATATAGTCGGATTTGTCCTGAATGTTGACCATCTTACCTGCTGTTGTTATAACTCTAGTTAGCAGAATTCATTCACCAACAGCACCTCCAGTCTATCTCCAGTGTTCTCGGGTGGCTTTGACCAGAGCTTTGGTGTGTGGAGGGTGACAGCTTTGAAAATGTATGTATTCTGGTTTATCAGTCGGTTTAAGGGACAAATCAGTGTGTAGAAAACCCATCTTTTATTGTCAGGTTTACATTTAAAAACTTCATTGAGTAGTGGAGTAATCTAGAGGAAATTTAATAGAAGTGTGGAAAGAGTTTGCATGTCTATATAAAGATAGTAAGGAGTCTTCGTATCCTACCCAATTGAAAAAAAAATGTCATCTGTTTATCGTTTCCAAATGTTTGGTTTCTCTTTATAACTTTCCAACAGTCTCGTCTCTAAGTCTCCCATGAAAACACTGGCATAGTTTGGTGCCATCTTGGTCCCCATAGCTGTGCCTTTTGTCTGAGTATATAATTCATTATTAAATTCAAACCCGTTAAGTGTAAGAACTAGTTTAGCTAAGTCTACAATAGTCTGAATGTTGGGTTTGTCAAGTTTCAAAAGAGAAGATTCGAGAGCTTTCAGGCCTTCGTCGTGGGGAATGTTTGTGTAAAGAGAAGAAACGTCCATGGTGCAGAGAATGGTGTTTGGAGGTAATTTTCCGTTGTTGTTAATGTCAGGAAATATTACATTCAGTCAAGCACTTAGATTAAAGAAAATATGCTCTGACAGTAAGAACTATGACCGTCACATTGATTCTTTGAAAGTAACAATGACCGAAAGAGGGTATAAACAAAACACTGTGATTCAACAAGTTGACAAAGCTAACAATATTCCACGTGTATCTGCCTTGAAACAGTCACCTAAAACAAATTCCTCTCGTGTTCCACTAGTTATCACATATTACCCAAAATTAAAAACCTACCCCGGATAGTGAAAAAGCACTTTTACCTCCTTCAACTTAATGAAAGACTAAAAACTATATTTACGGAAGTTCCTGTTGCTTGTTTTAGGAAAAATAAGGGCTATCCGCACTAGCTGTCCCTAACAGTGAAAGACTAAACAGAAGTCACCATCCATCTCCAAGTGGGATTAACCGTCACATTGTAACGCTCCCCTGGCTGAACGGGCAAGCATGTTTAGTGGGACGGAGATTCAAACCCGCGCCCCTCAGATTGGTGTTTGAAGTTTATTAACTTTTGAATTAATGAGCCTTCTACAATTTTTCTTCTAACATAAATTCCAGTTTTCTATATTAAACTGACTGATTTATTTGATTTATGATCAAACTTCCTAATAAATATAGTTCTGTCGTCTTGTTAAGTAGGCTCAACCAATCAAATACCAGTATATCCAGATCATGAATTCACTCCTTCTTAGAGCTGTGCGTAGCGCCGCTATGTTTCTAGGAGCGACTAGTGGATCGACGCTACGTTTGAAAACTCATAGCGATTACAGGTAGCGTTGCGCCATTTTGTGTCTATTTTAATAGAAAATATAAACTATAATCATTTATATGTTGTATATAATTATATTTTATATTGTATATATAAACATATTATTTAAATATAATAAAATTATATTTTATATTGTATATATAAACATATTATTTAAATATAATAATTATATTTTGTATAATTATATATATATATATATATATATAATATTATATATGTTGTTTCGGGACTTAATT
>NW_013668432.1:0-5369 GCF_000517525.1 Limulus polyphemus | reverse complement strand
TTGTGTCTTTAATATATGACGTCAAACACGTCTTTGATGTGATGATCAACGTAAACAGATAAGTTCTCGGTGGGCATACCGCAATTGGAAATTTACACTAATTTAGCAGTGTAAAACTAGAGGGAAGGAAGCTAGTCATCACCACCCACCGCCAACTCTTGGGCTATTCTTTTACCAACGAATAGTGGGAATGACCGTCACATTATAACGCCCCCACGGCTGAATGGGCGAGCATGTTCGGTGGGACTGGAATTCGAACCCGCGACCCGCAGATTTTGAGTCGAGCGCCCTAACCACATGGCCATGGTTGAAAATTGTGTTAAAAGATATTTAAAGGTTTCGCTGACGATGAACAAAAGTATTCCGAAAGGCTCGAACCTTGTAAAAAAATGTTTTGTGTTTTGTCAACCATCTTCATCTTCATTATTACTTTAGTAAGGATTTAGTACAACAGCATGTTAAAAACTTATCAAAGTTTCTAAAAAGATGTAACGTTAGGTCGTAGAATAATAGTATAAGTTTATCTATTGATTGTGTTAAAGTATGGTAAAGTTTAGCCCTAACTAAACTAAAGCAAAAAACGTACAGAAGTTACAATGTTAATTTATCTCTTTATCGAATATAGGCCGTATTTAATAAAGGCTTAACTAATGTTAGGACTAAAACAAGTGGACTTATATATTTCAATGTCTGCGATTATAATTACTTTGTATTATTCTAGAAATCCTGTATATAAAGAAGTACCAATAATGGCTGGAGACAGCTTGAATGGGTAATGAAGAAAAACTTTAATATAAGTTTAACATAACAGCAAATGTACAAATTTTCGACAAGGTTTTGTCATCATCAGGTACCTGTTACGTTAAACTTATATTAAAGTTTTTCTTCATTGCCCTTTCAAGCCGTCTCCAGCCATTATTAGTCTCAAAGTGGGTTCCTCGTCATTGAATTTGAAAGAAGTACTGTTGTAATAAAGATATTAATTTGACCGAAAATGTCTTGCGGGTCTCAAATAAAGTGAAAGGATTAATAAGGCAAAATATCTTACAGAAACCTGTAACTAACTAACAGAAACCTGTGTAGTAACTAACAGAAACCTGTGTAGTAACTAACAGAAACCTGTGTAGTAACTAACAGAAACCTGTGTAGTAACTAACATAAACCTGTATAATAACTAACAGAAACTTGTACAATACCTAACATAAACCTGTATAATACCTAACAGAAACCCGTACAATAACAAACAGAAACCTGTGTAATAACAAACAGAAACCTGTGTAATAACTAACAGAAACCTGTATAATAACTAACAGAAACCTGTAAGTAACTAACAGAAACCTGTGTAATAACTAACAGAAACCTGTGTAATAACTAACATAAACCTGTGTAATAACTAACAGAAACCTGTACAATACCTAACATAAACCTGTATAATAACTAACATAAACCTGTATAATACCTAACATAAACCTGTATAATAACTAACAGAAACCTGTGTAATACCTAACATAAACCTGTGTAATAACTAACAGAAACCTGTGTAATACCTAACATAAACCTGTGTAATACCTAACATAAACCTGTGTAATAACTAACAGAAACCTGTGTAATACCTAACATAAACCTGTGTAATAACTAACATAAATCTGTGTAATAACTAACATAAACCTGTATAATACCTAACAGAAACCTGTATAATACCTAACAGAAACCTGTATAATAACTAACATAAACCTGTGTAATAACTAACATAAACCTGTGTAATAACTAACATAAACCTGTATAATACCTAACAGAAACCCGTACAATACCTAACATAAACCTGTATAATAACTAACAGAAACCTGTGTAATAACTAACCGAAACCTGTAAGTAACTAACAGAAACCTGTGTAATACCTGACATAAACCTGTATAATAACTAACAGAAACCTGTATAATACCTAACATAAACCTGTATAATAACTAACATAAACCTGTATAATACCTAACATAAACCTGTATAATAACTAACAGAAACCTGTGTAATAACTAACATAAACCTGTGTAATAACTAACATAAACCTGTATAATAACTAACATAAACCTGTATAATAACTAACAGAAACCTGTACAATACCTAACATAAACCTGTGTAATAACTAACATAAACCCGTACAATAACTAATAGAAACCTGTATAATAACTAACATAAACCTGTATGATAACTAACAGAAACCTGTACAATAACTAACATAAACCCGTACAATAACTAATAGAAACCCGCACAATAACTGACATAAACCTGTATAATAACTAAATATAACCTGAACAATAACTGACATAAACCTGTATAATAACTAAAGATAACCTGAACAATAACTAACAGAAACCTGAACAATAGCTAACATAAATCTGTATAATAACTGATATAAACCTGTGTAATATCTAAAGATAACCTTAACAATAACTAAGATAAATTTGTATAATAACTAAGATAAATTTATAATAACTAAGATAAATTTGTATAATAACTAAGAGAAACCTGAACAATAACTTACAGAAACCTGTACAATAACTACAAATAACCTGAACAATAACAAACAGAAACCAGGGACGGCTGTAAAGAAGGGGTTTGCTGGGGCTGGAACTACCCCAAAATGTGTTTTAGTATCTCCTGTAGCCCCACCACCACCACCAAATGAAAAGAGTTTATTTATAAAGCTGGTTCACTTCCTAAGCACTATAGCATGGGCCCATAAAATTTAGTGTACAGACCCATCAATTTGATGTCCACTCCACTTCAGCCCCCCTCACTAGGAAGATGCTGGCATCGCCCCTGTACTCAGAGCATGTTTATAAGAAACTCTAATAAGTGAAATGTGATTTATATCTTGAATTTTTTTGCACATTGTTTATAGGTTATTTTAACTACATCCAATATCACAGTTGCTTAGTACGCTCTATATAATTTCAAGAAACAAAAACACCTGTTGGTCCATAAGTACTGCACGCATATGTTCAAAATAAATTCAATATTCTTAGCGTGAAGACGCATTTGATTTGTCTCTAGCGTTCTCAGAATCACGCATGAGACCTCTGGAAATTTAGTTTGGTTGCTTGTATATGACATTTCTAGGCTTACACATGATAATGTAATGTCTCATGCTCGAGCTGTTTAAATCGCTGAGACTTTCATTGGTTGTTGTGATACCGAGAGCCATTGACGCACGCAAGTAAATTGGTTTAAAGCCAAAAACATTCATTGGGTATTACAATTCGGCCCGTTTAATGCAACGCGTTTTTCGACATAATTCTATTTCAGATTCAAAGCTGGATGAGCTTAGTAATGTGAAGTGATAAAAAATTTAAATAAGACAAGGTGAAAAAAAAAAATCAATGCAATACGAAACAACAACTTTCTGTAATGGTACAGACTAATACCAAACCAACACACGCAGGTAAATACACGAGTGGTTGCACAACATAGATATCTTTGTGCTTTACTACAGACAAAACAAAAGATAAACATCCGCATTTATGGGCAATGATCTCATAGTTAATTAGTAATATTAAACTTTTGTTGTATTATTTTGTAAATTTTACATCCGTGATATGAAGTTATGTATAGCACTGAAGGATACAGAAAATTACGTTTTCACTATATATATATATTTATAAAAGGCCCTGGCATGGCCAGGGGGTTATGGCGCTCGACTCGCAATCTGAGGGTCGCGGGTTCGAATCCCCGTCACACTAAAGATACTCACCTTTTTAGCCGTGGGGACGTTATAATGTGACGGTCAATCCCACTATTCGTTGTTAAAAGAGTAGCCCAAGAGTTGGCGGTGGGTGGTGATGTCTAGCTGCCTTCCCTCTAGTCTTACACTGCTAAATTAGGGACGGCGAACGCAGATAGCCCTCGTGTAGCTTTGCGCGAAATTGAAAACAAACCAGTATAAAATTTTAAGTTTTAGAAATCAAAACGAGACCGATCGTAACATAGAAAGTTTGATAAATTACATATTTATTTGACTATTAATTTGATTGGTGAGTAATATGTGAGAAGTAAGGAGTTTAGATTGAACGACTTTTGTGACCCCTCCCACCTTTTTTTTTTTCTTTATGTGAAATGAGCTGAAGTGTTGAAGATTTTTGTGCTTTCTCATTGCATGTAACTTGGAATAAATAATATGAACAAGAATCAAATAATTATTTCCTGTGAAAAAAAAAAAGATTATTTTGAGTAAACTTTTTCGAGTCAAGTCCACCTTTAAAAACAACCGTTTTTATCATTTCTTATCGTTGTTTATTACGATTTATCGTCACGCGGTAATGTTAGAGCACGTTCATATTTGTTGCAGAAGGTGTCATTGGTTGGATAATATTGTTAACTAGCTGAATGTGCTGTATAAACCTTTTCCCGAGAACAATAAAACTAATCAGGGCCTGACCACTTTTTCATGGTATTTATAGTTATAACTTATGTATTAGAACTTGCTTTTATTCAAATTCAATACATTACGTTGTGTGTGTGTGTGCAGTATTTGTAGTTAAAATGACTCAAGATTTAATCTCGTAGCATTATTAAATTTTCAAATTTGTTCTGGGGACCATACCCCCCTCTCACCCTACAAATGGCACTCCAAAATTGCTTCCTACGACAATGCCAGTCATACTATATTTCAAACAGGTAAGCAAAAAATGTATAAAATAGTGCATATAAATGACCTGTAGAGCCCCAGAAGAAAATTGTTTTTTTATTAGCTGACAGTTTTGACTTCTACCAGTTATCGGAGCTTACGAAGTATAATCGTGAAGGTCAAATACAAGAAAGTAATAAACTAATAAGGAAACGGTTTTCTTCCGGGATTATAGTTCATTTTCTGTGTTGTTTTATTGTGAGCGAATAATTCAGTCAGCACTTCGTTCCGTAAGAAATTCTCTATAATGAGTATTTTCAATCTTCTGTATTAGTCCGTTTAGTAACTGGAGATATTAATTTTGTGTGTAGTCATTTTTGTTGAAAGACGTAACTCCGTTTCTTCGTTGTTCTTGTCTAGAATTCAATTTTATTTCTAAGTAGTAAAAACTATCGTTTTTTTTTTATTATGAATTCTAACATTTTTTTTGCATTGGTTGGACAAAAACCGTGCAAATGGGGAAAATAAAATTGTTTGTTTGCTTGTTGTTAAGCGTAAAGTTACCAAATTTTAGGGTTATAACTACTCAGACTTACCGCTGAGTCACCAGAAGGCAGTAAAAAATTAAAAACACGATATCATTTTTTTTTTGCTTTTAAGCTTCGATCCTCTATTACAACGATAACACACTGAAACCAGTGGTGGGATTCAAATATTTTAACAACAGGTTCTCTCACTAGCAGCATGT
>NW_013668431.1:163976-165966 GCF_000517525.1 Limulus polyphemus | reverse complement strand
TATATATATATATATATACATTTCTGTCTGTCGTTGAGACAGCGGTAAGTTTACGCTAAAATCCGAGGTTCGAGTCCCTTCGGTGGACACGGGAGATGTAACCCCAATGTAACTTTGCTCTAAAACAAACAAACAATTACTGTCTGTCGATTCACTAATCCATCTATCTATCTATCTCTTAATTAATTCCTACATCACTCACCTATCTACCTGTCTGTCGATTCGTTCGTTCATCCATCTATCTGTCTTATATATCTATTGAGCGCAGTTTTCTACAACTTAGTAGGCATTACTGCCTCAAAAATTCCGCAAAAAGACGACAAGAACGTACAGACTCAAAACCCTATATCGAAATAAAAACGGTAGAAGACATTGAAATGCTATATTGGTAAAGATTCCGTAATTTTACAATGTTTGAATATTTAAATACTAGATGGCGCTACGTTAACACATGTGTAGGAACAAAATATCCCTTGTACAGTAGATGGCGCTACGTTAGCATTAATATATGTGGGTGGCAATAACCGAGAGTGTGAACATACTGTATAATTAGTTCTTCACCCACGCAGTGCCTTTCTTAAGTGCTAACTTTTCTATTTATTGTATCCGATGAAACAATAACTCTTTCAACAGGCCTAACATTAAAGCTGTACGATATTCGAGGCGTCACTTTTTGAGTATACATACACACTAATATGAAATAAATTATATCATTGTAATGGTGATTATGACACACATTATCCTTTACAAACAGCACAAGACACGTTTTAAGAATAAGCTTATCTCGATGCCCCTACCCTTCCTATTCAATAATTCTTCTATGTTACAAAATAGCTTTTCATGGGTAAACTTCCACGGTGTACAGTACTTTTAACCGAACTCATGTTAATGAGTTAGATGTCTTAACCATACAAGAGAAGAACCAGTAAACAGAAGTAAAGATAAAGGTATTGTTCATATACAAGAGAAGAACAAGTAAACAGAAGTATAGATAAAGGTATTATTCACAAGACATTACCTTTATCTGTACTTCTGTTTACTGGTTCTTCTCTTTTGTCAAGACATTACCTTTATCTGTACTTCTGTTTACAGGTTCTTCTCTTGTATGTGAATAGTACCTCTATTTGTACTTCTGTTTACTAATTCTTCTATTGTATCTAAACATTACCTTTATCTGTACTTCTGTTTACTGGTTCTTTCTTCTCTTGTATCTGAACAATACTTTTATCTGTACTTCTGTTTACTGGTTATTCTCTTGTATATGAACAATACCTTTATCTGTACTTCTGTTTACTGGTTCTTCTCTTGTATCTGAATAGTACCTTTATCTGTACTTCTGTTTACTCATTCTTCTCTTGTGTCAAGACATTACCTTTATCTGTACTTCTGTTTACTGGTTCTTCTCTTGTATCTGAACACTACTTTTATCTGTACTTCTGTTTACTAGTTCTTCTATTGTATCTAAACAATACCTTCATCTGTACTTCTGTTGAAATCCGGGTGGCTAGTCCAGTCAGCAACCATATAGGATGAGCATGTTCATTAGCAGGGAATTCGAAATCGCAACCCTCAGATTTCGAGTCGAGCGCCTTATCCACCAGGCCATGCCAGGGCCCCTCAAATCCTATAGCCAGAATGTGCGTCTGTTTTCAACCGGTTACTCTGTCTTCGATATGACGATGTGTATATAAATATTGCACATTTGAGTAGGACACATTAGTAAAGTTTTGCTGTATTTGAAATAGTCGTATTATTTCGTGAAAAACAATTACTTTTACAAGAAAATCCGTTTCCCTTAAAGTTCGCCATACTTTTTATCATTCTACTTCGTATACTGTTTTGCTGCTGTTTTCAGAAAAATAAAAATAAAATTGAAGAACGCAGATGATAAAATAGAACACTACAATACTTTTCGAAGTTTAGTTTCTCATTTCCAGTGCAAAAAACAATTACGAATTTGTAAATGTTTTTAAGATTCGTCAAAAATTTA
>NW_013668431.1:157857-163515 GCF_000517525.1 Limulus polyphemus | reverse complement strand
CTCTCCCCCTTTCTCTCTCCCTCTCTCTCTCTGTCCCTCTCTCTCTCTCCCTCTCTCTCCCCCCCCCTCTCTCTCTGTCCCTCTCTCTCTCTCTTTTATGACGATTTCACCTAGCTTAAACTCGACTCGCCAAAACTGGTGCTTTCCAATGGCACAGCGGTATGTCTGCGGACTTAACAACGCTAGAAACCGGGTTTTGATACTCATCATGGGCAGATCACAGATAGCCCTTTGTGTATCTTTGTACTTAACTACAAACGAAGCCAGTGAGCAATTAATTGTTTGTTTATTGTTCATTTCTAGTTAAGCACAAAGCTATATTGTATCTATATTATTTACGGTTGTTGGTTTGTAGTTTTCCACACAAATAGGAATTCCTTGCCAGCAAAACATTTTAAATGAGCATAAGCCTCTCAGAATTCCGAGACGGCCTTTTTATTTTTATAAGCTGAGAGATTTAGCGAAGTCCGAATCTTACAGCACGAGACGGAAAATCATGCATAGTTCACAGGTTACTACAATATAAAAATGTTTTCTATGTATGGGTATTCTAAGTATGAAAGGCTTAATTGCTATCAAAAATAATTGAACAATCTTTCTCGTGCGTGGATAATACTGTTAAATATCACAGGTCTACTGGTGGCTAAACCTAAACAATCTCTTTTTATGTGTTTGGTGGATAATATAAATATCACAGGTTTATTCGCAAATAAACCCGAACAATCATTTTTGTGCACAGTTAGATAACACAGGCACACTGGTGACTATATCTGAACACATTTTTCGTACTTTAGAAACACAGATAAAAATATTCTATGAGCAGCTTGAATCTAACAATATTTTAAGCCTAAAATAAGAAGAAAAAAACAATTAAGAAATTCATTATATACAGTCATACTTTAGGTTCATGCAGGGTGCAAAGACCAGGCTAAAGAGAAGTTGTCCTGAAAGAGAGTTCATCTGATTATCTTTATATATTTTTGTACGTGTACGAAATGGTGTATTTCCTACAGACCACAACGCGAAACTCGGTATCGTACAGATAACATTGTAAAATAATCAAATATACACTACAAATGAAACCGGTTTCTAGCTCATGTGATGACAAGCAAAGTAATATATAGTTTTGTTTTTATCACTTTTTATCAAAAGGTCTGGTGGATACTCGACTCGCAATCTGCGGATCGAGGGTTCAAATCTCCGTCCCACCAAACTTGCTCGCCCTTTTAGCCGTGGAGACGTTATAATGTAACGGTCAATCCCACTGTTCGTTGATAAAAGAGTAGCCTAAGAGTTGGAGGTGGGTGGTGATAATTAGCTACCTTCCCAATTAGGGCGCAGTTAGCCCTTGTGTAGTTTTGCGCGAAATTCAACACACACCAAGCAATTCAATATGTTGTTATTTCACAGAATCAAATCTAAACATTTCAGACTAAAGATGACGCAACGTGCTATATGAACTTTCTAATATTCCTTTATTTTACAATTTTTTTATGGACTTTTACGAACTTATTTCTCAATGAAAATTGTATCACAGCCGTCAAACTTTAACTGGTTTCAGTAGCAGATCAGTAAGCTTTTCAGTACTAATTCACAAGAACTGTCGACACAATGGTGATTGATGTATCTATTTTTTAATATTATGTTATCCACAAAACCTTATATCTGACATTCTTATAGAACATATAAACTGAATTTAGATAATGAGAAATGACAGTAAAACAAAAACCTCCGTCTTCTGCGAGGTAAACCGTACTCCAGAAGAAATTTTTACAACATTATTACTGGCGACATTTATTTGAACCTGTGATCCAGATATTGCCATATGACGTGAAATATCGTGATAGTCTGTCCGCCGGATACGAATTGAGTCCTAATATTGACGTTTCTAGGAGAAGACCTTAGCAACAGTTGATTATATATTGCTTTTCCAATAGATGACAGTCTAGAATCTCCAGTCAAAACCAATACAGTGTCAGGTTTAGGTGACTGTATTTTGATTTTGTTTTTGAAACTCGAACTAAGCGGACAGTTGAAGAGATTCCACGATTCAGGGACGACACTACTCACCGGAGGAAGATAGTCAGAAGGACACACCCGCTCGCTGCAAGGGTTTAGTTTGGCTTATTTGAACCGAATAAATGGATTTGTCTGTCACTCTTTGCCTTCCCACAGCTGAAGTTGAAAAGCGTGATGAGCAAACAACTAGTTCGCGCTAGACGACAATAGACTTGTTTTTTTTTATGCCATGACTGGTAATCGAATAAATAGAAGGGCCACATAAGAAACACGCATTATGATTTTTTGATGCCAAAAACTTGCAATTATATATATATATACATAGTACGACATATCTATAAAGTGACCTCTGTCCGATGGCCAAAGTAGGTTAACGTCCTTAACCCTTCTTCTTTTTTTGGGTGAATAATAACTTGAAGAAATTAAACGTTTTAATAACCTTATAAAAAAAATATGTCAATATTTTGTTCTAAGTGTGCCCTCTACTGGGAAATTTGTTCTAAGTGTGCCCTCTAGTGGGAAATGAATGTACTATTTTTGAAGTTGATTTCCCAAAATTGACCATTTAAAATATTTTAAAAAGTTATAATTAAAAGTTATAATATATTATATTAAAGTGTGTGCTAAAACAGGTTGGTTTAATTGGGGGCACTAAAAGTTATAATATATTATATTAAAGTGTGTGCTAAAACAAGTTGGTTTAATTGGGGCACTAAAAGTTATAATATATTATATTAAAGTGTGTGCTAAAACAGGTTGGTTTAATTAGGGCACTAAAAAATTAATTTGGTTTATTTTGAATTTCGCGCAAAGCCACACGAGGGCTATCTGGGCTAGGCGTCCCCGAAATAAACCATGCCGTTGGATACTTTGATCATTTTTCAAGTATACATATTCGTTATCTTATCGTTTCTATAATCTCAGAACTTCTGAAAACATATTTTGTCCTTACAAAAAAAGATATACATTTTATATAACTTTTGAGTTGAATATTTAATTTCAGTTATTCCGGCAAAGTTTAAGTTTCTATTGCACGTGAACATTACTTCCGCTCGAGGCAACATAAAAAGTATTGACTGTGTACTTTTATCTTTTCCATAAAGCGTATTTACACGAAGGTAGTTCGTTACATATTTGTATAACGGATTTTATAGATATTTCCTCCGGTGAGGGCAGCCGTAAGTTTATGGAGATATCCGGGATACGATTACCCGCGGTGGACACAGCAGATAGTGGTTGGAGACGGCTTGAATGGGTAATGAAGAAAAACTTTAATATAAGTTTAACATAACAGCAAATTTATAACGTTTCGACAAGGTTTTGTCATCATCAGGTACGTCATCAACGTTTGTTTCTTTGTAGTTAAGCAGAAAGCTACATAAATGGCTATCTGTGCTCTGCCCACCACGGGTATCGAAACCCGGTTTCTAGCGTTGTAAGTCCGTAGAGTTTTAGGAGTAAAACACCAAGCCAGTGTTTCGACGATATACTTACCATTTTGAAAGCGCTCGAGCTTTTGAGCTATTTTTTTCTTTTTTTTACACCCAGTCATTAGTGGTGGATTATCCAAGCATACCCCTTCACCACCACCCCGCCAACCCTATCATACACTTTTTATTTTCTTCATTAATTATTAAGTTCGTAGAACGAATCACTTTTGTGAAGATTAATATGTTGAAACCAAGGAAACAAATATATCACACTAGGCACGAGCATTCACTAGGCGCGAGCATTCGCGAATAGAGAATTATCATTTTTTTTACTAAAACAACTGTAAATCGTTTAAATTTATTCAGAATAATGACATTTAATTTTTATTTGTTTCTTTAAGTTCGCGCGAAAGGGATATCTGCGCTAGCCGTCCCTAATTTAGAAGTAACAGACTAGAGGGAAAGGCAGCTAGTAAACACCTTTCATTGCCAACGAATAGTGGGATTGACCAACACGTTATAATGCCTCCGCGGCTGAAAGGGCGGGATTCTAACTCGTAACTCGAAAATTGCGATTCGAGCGCCCTAACCACCAGGTTAAAAATGTAAAACCCTTAAATATTATATTTTTTTAAGTATAAAGTAAAATTCAGTTAAAATACGAAACTCGATTTCAAAAAAAAAACATTCATGCGAAAATGTGAACAAAGAAAATAGGTTGATTTTTAAGAGCCCCCCCCTCCCCCAGTCCCGGGTCTGGAGTGGGCCCAATGGATAATCCGATTACCTTTTAAAACTGGTAATATTTTTGTTTGTTTTAACGCAAAGACACAAACTGAGCTATTTAAGCTGTGTGTGTCGCGGGGATCGAACCTCTAATTTAAGCGTTACTTTTAACCTAAAACTAGTACATATGGTTTGTAGTAGTTTACTTAGACTCGCGAAATCCATAACAAACAAACAAACTGTCATTGAGTTCATTTAATTTAAAAGTACGTATTTTTTTTTTACTCAAACTAAGCCTCGTTATCATTACTCAAACTAAGCCTCGTTATCAAATTTTTGCAGTAACATTTATCCTATTTATCAAACTCTTTGTAGCCTTGAAATGTAAATGGCCTTTCATTTGGGTTTTATGAAAAAAATTTTAAAGATTTGGAAAACATTAAAAAAGTAATTGTATTTTGTGTGGGCGATTCGTGTATTTGTATTTTTATATTTATTGCAAAACTAATACGGCTATCTGCCGCCATCCATAATTTTTAATTACTATCCAGAGGGAAGATAACAGTCAGCAACACCAACCACCCTAAGGGGTTGACTATAACTCTTATAACGCACTCACAGCTTCGAGTGCAAACAGATAATATTTTGTAGTATCACACAACTGGCGAGATCCAGAGATCTAATATTTAGGAATAAATCACCCCCCCCCCCAAAAAAAAAGATCTTGTTCTTTAAAGTGTATCATTTCTCTAAGAATAAGAACACCATCTCAGAATGATCAGACGTAATAATCATTTCGAGAAAGGGGGCACTAGAACAGTGGTCTCTAACCCCATTAAATTATTCGTTATAATCCAGTGGGGATGTGGTCCCCACTCAAATCAATATTACAGATAATACCACTAATTGTTACTGAGGTCAAATTGAGTTCATCGAATTTTTTGCGGTCAGTTTTTAACATTAGTTGACAGTAGTGAAAGGTATAAAAATAAGTCGATAACTTGATGTTTAGCCAGTATAATGTCACGTTCTAAGCCTAAAGACAATATTGACATTTTCATTATTATTCAGATACTATGAAACTCTGTGTTTGTCCCTATGAGATTCTTTTAAGATCAGTAAGAGTCCTCAAAATACTGTTATTAGTTTCTCTAAAGGCAAATATCCGATCTGGACACGGATTAGTTCTGCGTGTAGGTTTTATTCAGATACTACCCGTTTTTTATTCAGGCACTGTCCCGTTGCCCAAGAGCCATGACTGTTAACTTCTACAGTTGTTTCCAATAAATGACAGCTCAGTAAAAAAAAAGCTAAGTTAAAGTGGACACAGCAGATATCTCAACGTGGCTTTGCTCTAAAAAACAAACAAACAAACAGGTTACTGGTGAAATATTTAATTGTTTCTTGTTTCGTTTGTTCCATTAAACTGGGCAAGTGACAGGCACTTTGTTGAATGTTAGCGATAACAAAAACAAAATGGGTT
>NW_013668431.1:155962-156930 GCF_000517525.1 Limulus polyphemus | reverse complement strand
CCCTACGGCTGAAAGGGCGAGCATGTTTGGTGGGATGGGGATTCGAACCCGCGACCCTTAGATTGCGAGTCTTCTTTAGTCTAACTTTACAATCTTTTTACAGTTTTTGTTTTGATAAATTATTTTAGATACCATTAAAATGGATAGGCACCAGCTTTTCCTGTAAACCTTCAGTAAAGTCCCAAGGTTTGGAATCTATAATATATAAGTTATTAACAGAGCGAGTCAACCCTCTGTAAAGTCCCAAGGTTTGGAATCAATAATATATAAGTTATTAACAGAGCGAGTCAACCTTCTGTAAAGTCTCAAGGTTTGGAATCAATAATATATAAGTTATTAACAGAGCGAGTCAACCTTCTGTAAAGTCTCAAGGTTTGGAATCAATAATATATAAGTTATCAACAGACCGAGTCAACCCTCTGTAAAGTCCCAAGGTTGGGAATCAATAATATATAAGTTATTAACAGAGCGAGTCAACCCTCTGTAAAGGCACACGGTTTGGAACCAATGGAATATAAGTGACAGACAGAAGTGGATTACTCCTGTAAAGTCCCAAGGTTTGGAACCGATGGAATATAAGTGAAAACAAAGTTACAGTGATTGTAAGATCAAAACAACATGAATGTTATACAGTAAATCTTATCTTACATGATTCATTTAATTCAATAATTAGGTTAACAACGAGAATCATCACACATTTAGGACAGACAAGTCGAGCCAGGGATCAAGCTAATGGACAAGAATTCTAAACTATGTCTTGATGGAAGATGTACCATGCGGAAGCGGAACCCAAACAGCAATCAGGTGCAGTCTATCTTATTGAATGTATATTCGTCGGCCTCACAAGTGAAATGAAGGCGTTAAAAGTAAGAGCAGAAATGACCAAACCGTATTGCATAGACGCACTAGATTTACCAAACCGTATTGCATAGACGCACTAGATTTACCAAACCGTATTGCATAGACGC
>NW_013668431.1:149320-155101 GCF_000517525.1 Limulus polyphemus | reverse complement strand
AGATAAGAATAGACTAGGCCTAATCATATCGCATATACACTAGGTTACACTGGGACGATACAGTTGCCTCTGGTGAAACAGGAAAAACAAAACTAATACCAGAAATATGTCATTGAAGATAAGAATAGACTAGGCCTAATCATATCGCATATACACTAGGTTACACTGGGACGACATAGTTGCCTCTGGTGAAACAGGAAAAACAAAACTAATACCAGAAATATGTCATTGAAGATAAGAATAGACTAGGCCTAATCATATCGCATATACACTAGGTTACACTGGGACGATATAGTTGTCTCTGGTGAAACAGGAAAGACAAAACTAATACCAGCGAAACGAATTATTTAAGGCAGGCAATGAGTGCTTCATTATGTTTCGGTAACACGATTAAACTTTATGCGACAAGGGAAGAAAATAGAAAACCGCCTCTCTTTTAATTCCAGTAACGTCCTGTCGTGCCCGACCTGTTCTTCGATCAGTATGTTATTAGAATAAAAATTTATTTTTCTGAGCGCATGACCTTATCTAAAGAAATGGCTTATGATCTTAAAGCAAGCTACCTTGGTACGTGTGGAAAATTTATATATAGTACAAACGAAAGATTTAAATTTAAAACGTGTGTGGTATAGATAAAGAAACAAAAAAAACATAGAAGGTATATAAAAAAAAATTAGTTAAGCACTGTAACAGTATCATAGAAACACATCTAATGTGATTGTCCTTAAACCTTCGCAAACGTTAGCGAAGGTTAAGATAAAATTTAAAACACAAAATAACATAAATAGCCGAAAACTCTTGCAGTTACGTATGTAGTTACAGATAAATATGTTTTAGTATTCAGTTTCGGATCGTAGTGTTTGTAAACTCAAAAAAAAATATATATATATATATGAAGTTTTGGAGAAAAATAACAAATAAAATATAACACGAACCCCTGCCAATCTGTTTTCACTACCTAGCACTGAAGTACTGTAGTAAAAACAGACTTTCTTCTCCCGAAATGGACGTGAAAAACACACCCTTTAAGTTAATTGTTCTTTTTTCTAATATTCCATTCAATGGTTTTAAGATATTCATACTTTGGTTTTATGTTCTCTAATATACTTTTTAGTTATTTCACGAGCGGAAGTATCGCAGTGAATATCTTATTAACGCATTTGTAGCCCTTTTAAGTTACGCTCTGAGATCTTGTGAATTCACTTTTTGAGTTTTTAAATCACCCTTTTGAACAATTTTTAAGATGTTGAGTTTTTTATTGTAACTACCACTTAAACGTACTTAACGATTCACGTGTTCCTAATCTTTTACTTCAAACTTAGAAAATATTGGTCTTGAAAATAAAAACAAATTGGATATAGTTTTTCTAGTTTCAGCTCACATCAGAAGGAGCATACAGAAGGTTTGAGACATAAGCGACTGACACAGTATTGGTTAAAATGTTTAATAATAATATTAATAATTTTTATTATTTTTCGTTTATTAAATTTTATAAAGTAAATTATCTTCACTATTAGTTCTTATTTATGTAGGCTGCTTGCTTTGATCGGAAGTTATTGACAAGAGAAAAAAAGGTCCCGTGGTGGTTATTCGATCAGCTCGAAGGATTATAACCCAAAAATTTGGGGTTCGATCCCCCATAGCGGGCACAAATGCAGATAGCCCAACACAAGTTAGTGATAATGAATACCAGAAGAAATACATTAAACAATATCTGTATGTAATATAAGTTGATTTATGTGTGACAGAACTGAACCCAATGTTGACTAATTTACACACATTATTTTTGTTATCCTTTCCTCTCACTTCACTAAACCTCACGTGTTGAAAGAATCGCTACGTATTGCACTTAAGTAACAATTAATCTCATACGTTTGTTGCTAATCTGTTTGATGCAAGCCGCTTTTTTCCAGTTTATGCGAATGATGTAAATCTTCAGTGCAAGTGATTGATAGAGAAGATCACCCCCCTATTAATGGTATCTGAGTGCTGATGTACTAAAGGATCACGACAAGCCATTCACGTCCACACGAAGAGAGATCATTCGGGTAAACGTGTATATAACAACAGAGATATGAAGTCAATGGAATAATAGAAGAAAGTCTGTTTAGGTTGTTAAACAGGATTTTCACTTTTAACTTTACAGTGGAAAAAATTCGTATTCCATTAACGTTTTAAAACGATTGAAAATAACAAAAGAGGCCACGAGATAAGTGTGAAAATGTCAAGATTTAATACTTGTAATTGTTTCTAGCTAAGGATAAGTTTTTCTTTACATTTGGTGGTTTTAGAGTTCCATGCACGTTTCGATGTTAGCAAAAATATATAACTTCAATGACACGCTGTTCGCAGCATTTTTTGTTAGTGTTCTTAACATTGTATTCAGCGTATCATTATGTGTATTCGTTGCATTGTGTTTGGTGTTATTAATATTGTATTCAGTGTACCGTGTTCTAGAATGTCGTTAACTGTGTTCAGCGTATTGCTAATTATGTTCACTGCATTGTGTTTTAGTGTTGTTAACATTGTGTTCAGCGTATCATTATGTGTATTCGTTGCATTGTGTTTGGTGTTATTAATATTGTGTTCTGTGTACCGTGTTTTAGAATGTCGTTAACTGTGTTCAGCGTATTGCTAATTATGTTCACTGCATTGTGTTTTGGTGTTGTTAACATTGTGTTCAGCGTATCATTATGTGTATTCGTTACATTATGTTTGGTGTTATTAATATTGTGTTCTGTGTACCGTGTTTTAGAATGTCGTTAACGGTGTTAATTGTAATGTGTTTTGGAGTGTTGTTAACTATGTGTAATTTTAGTGTATTGTTAACTGCGAAAACAAACCAAGTGTGAAATATAAAAAGTTCAAATGAAATGTATCCCCTCCCCATCTCATCAGAAACATTAGTATTAATTTAGCTGATCTACGATTATCGGCAACTAGCGGTATCGAAATTAAAGACAACGCAGTACCAGGAACAAACTGTCTTGGTTCTTAGAAAATAAGGCTTACACAGTACTTAAAACGTGTGTGTTTTTCCGACGTTCCATTCCACCATATTAAACTGTACATATATACGCCGTTAAACACGACGGAAATATTGCTTCGTTGAGACGACTTGACTTTTTAATTGGATAAAACTACACAATGGGCTATCTCTGCTGTGCCCATCACGGGTATAGAAACCCGGTTTTTAGTGTTACAAGTCCGCAGATTTACTGCTGTGCCATTAGAAGGGGCGAAAAACTCTGACAGGAGAATTCTGGGCTAAATAAGTTTGCTACTAAGTGTTTATTTCTGACACGAGAATTCTGGGCTAAATAAGTTTGCTACTAAGTGTTTATTTCTGACACGAGAATTCTGGGCTAAATAAGTTTGCTACTAAGTGTTTACTTCTGGCAGGAGAATTCTGGGCTGAGTAAATTTGCTACTAAGTGTTTACTTCTGGCAGGAGAATTCTGGGCTGAACAAGTTTGTTACTAAGTGTTTACTTCTGACAGGAGAATTCTGGGCTAAATAAGTTTGCTACTATGTGTTTACTTCTGACAGGAGAATTCTGGGCTGAATAAGTTTGCTACTAAGTGTTTACTTCTGACAGGAGAATTCTGGGCTAAATAAGTTTGCTACTAAGTGTTTACTTCTGACAGGAGAATTCTGGGCTAAATAAGTTTGCTACTAAGTGTTTACTTCTGACAGGAGAATTCTGGGCTGAATAAGTTTGCTACTAAGTGTTTACTTCTGGCAGGAGAATTCTGGGCTGAATAAGTTTGCTACTAAGTGTTTACTTCGATTTTATGAAAAAGCAAAGGCTAACTTATGAGTTTATTTATAAATAAAGTTGAGGGAACTTGTTAAGAATACTTATAAAGTTTCACGGTAGTTTTTTTTTTCAGATATCTAATACTGAATTCTGATAAGCTAGAAACAGGAGATGAAACGAAGTAAGATATTCCAGTTTCTATATTCTCCAAGTCTCTTAGCAATAACACAGTTTATGCTGAAACGGTACCTTAACAGGTAACGTTCACTAATTGCTGTTTCGATGCTACTAGGTAAATCATTGGTTAATTCTACATTATGCTACGTCACACATGGTCTCCTAGCAACATATTCTTTCGGCTTGACAGAGTAGTTCAAAGAGAAATATGCCTGTAACGTGTTCTTTTATCGTTCTAATGATTATAAGCAGGTCTGAAGAGTGGGCCGTGGTGTTGTCAGGCATTGTGTCGTTTCGCGGACATCTCGTAGACTTGGAAATTTCATAGAACTGTTCAAAATTTCCATGTCATTGAACAAACTACACAAATCGAGCCTGATAAACGAAGCCCCTAGCTGCAAACTTCCTCGGCCATTATTTCTGCGGCGTTACCTGTTAGCTAGTTCACTGTGTATGACGTTTCAGACTGTTACTGAGTGAAACACGTCATCTAGCGACTATCCCCAAGGCAACAATGCGTATGGAAGAAGGTGGAAAAAGGTGTATGACGAACTAGTCTACTCCTCAGCGGCTCTATCTCCATCTCATTCTTCTCATTTTAGGAGTTGAGGTAAGTGGAGTTTCGACACATTTCCCGTGGAGAGTTTCAAGGACTATTAATCTAAAGATAAAATACTTTCCTACAGTAAAACTTACTAATATCATTAATTTGTTTCCTTGAAAGAAACCGTTTGATCATTCTTTAAAAATTGAATTAAAATATAGTAGCGAAACAACTGCGGAACATATTATTTAATTAACTACAAAACTAGCAACAAACCTTTGGATATATTACTTAATTAACTACAAAACTAGCAATAAACCTTTGGATATATTATTTAATTAACTACAAAACTAGCAATAAACCTTTGGATATATTATTTAATTAACTACAGAACTAAAGTTAAACCTTTGGAGATATTATTTAATTAACTACAAAACTAGCAATAAACCTTTGGATATATTATTTAATTAACTACAAAACTAGAGTTAAACCTTCTCCAGGCAACGATAGATCGGAGAGTTGTCTGTAAGGAAACTAAAAACCATATGTTGAGGTATTTTCTATTATTTAAAATGACCTCACAAGGACAGATATTAAACTTTATCGTCTCTTGAGGATAATTAAAATCTCAATATTGTCTTCAGGCCTGTTACGTAACATAATTCTGTTTAACCATTAACTTACCGACTTGTCTTTGTACCGTTCACTACCGGTGGGGTTTACATATTGGAGGTGCTCACAGAACTCTCCATCTTTTTGTAGCTACATTAACCTTGTTTCAAGAGCAAACGTATCTTGGGGACACTGCATAACGTATCTTCTTCTTTAGGGTAAGTGTATCTTGGGAACACTGCATAACGTATCTTCTTCTTTAGGGTAAGTGTATCTTGTGGACACTACATAACGTATCTTCTTCTTTAGGGTAAGTGTATCTTGGGGACACTACATAATGTATCTTCTTCTTTAGGGTAAGTGTATCTTGGGGACACTACATAACCTATCTTCTTCTTTAGGGTAAGTGTATATTGGGGACACTACATAACCTATCTTCTTCTTTAGGGTAAGTGTATATTGTGGACACTACATAACGTATCTTCTTCTTTAGGGTAAGTGTATCTTCGGGGCACTACATAACCCATCTTCCTCTTTATGATAAGTGTATCTTGGGGACACTACATAACGTATCTTCTTCTTTAGGGTAAGTGTATCTTGGGGACACTACATAACCCATCTTCCTCTTTATCATAAGTGTATCTTGGGGACACTACATAACGTATCTTCTTCTTTAGGGTAAGTGTAT
>NW_013668431.1:142226-148419 GCF_000517525.1 Limulus polyphemus | reverse complement strand
ATTTTGGGGATACATAGCCAGCTAGTTAGATCTGAGAATAACTATATTTAATGGTAAGTGTATTTTGGGGATACATAGCCAGCTAGTTAGATCTGAGAATAACTATATTTAATGGTAACTGTATTTTGGGGAT
Source organism: Limulus polyphemus (assembly GCF_000517525.1). Classification (NCBI taxonomy): domain Eukaryota; kingdom Metazoa; phylum Arthropoda; class Merostomata; order Xiphosura; family Limulidae; genus Limulus; species Limulus polyphemus. The sequence continues at coordinate 148,286 of NW_013668431.1, read as the reverse complement.
ACATAGCCAGCTAGTTAGATCTGAGAATAACTATATTTTACGGATAGCTTCATACCTTAACATTGTCTTGACCAAAACCTTATTTTGAAAAACTTTACTGATTCATGAAAAAATCTCCAGCACGAGGTTTCTAATATCTCGAACATGTCTTCGAGCCAGTATCTGCTACAGTAGAATCATATCTTTAAAATATTTGCTTTGTTTGTTGTTAAGTACAAAAATACACAATGGACTATCTATGCTGTGTCCAATACGGGTAACGAATGTTAGAAACCACAATATGTTGGAGATCACTACAGAAACCATTTTTGGTTAAGAAGATTGTTGAAACTAATCAATTCCTGGTTACAGAACGTAGCCTTGTAGTTTGGCCAGGTGGTTAAGGCACTCGACTCGCAATCTGAGGGTCGCGGGTTCGAATCCCTCTCACACCAAACATGCTCGCCCTTTCAGCCGTGGGGGCGTTATAATGTGACGGTCAATCCCACTATTCGTTGGTAAAAGAGTAGCCCCAGAGTTGGCGGTGGGTGGTGATGACTAGCTGCCTTCCCTCTAGTCTAACACTGCTAAATTAGGGACGGCTAGCGCAGATAGCCCTCGTGTAGCTTTGCGCGAAATTCAAAAAACAAACAAACCTTGTAGTTAGGATAACTCACAAAATAACCACACATATTAGGGGCCAACTCCACACAGAAACCGGCATCGTATCAAGATGAATCTCAAAACGAATCAGGTCTTGGCTACAGTCAAAAATTTAAACGTTTCTTGGAATTCCCAAAACCAAGCAATATTTGGTGATCATCTGAACGACTGCACATTATATTTGACGATTTTTCAAACTATCTTGTTCTCAGGAAGTCATAGCGACCTATAAAACTCTAACAAAAATATTCGAGAATATATAATAAAAGTAAACGGTCTTTAAATATAAAAAAATGATTTATTATTATGTGATTATAGAAAAAACGGAGTTATCCATTAGTTACATACAGCTCAAAATATTTTATCACCGCCAACTTTTGGCCTACTCTTGTCTGAGTGATATATGACTGTCACTTCTATAATGCGTCCACAGCTTCAAAGTGTAGAGCGTATTTTTTTGTGTGGAAATGAGTCGTGAACCATGAATTATTGGATGCACAGTCCAACCACGCTTACCACTAGGCCACGCTCAGCCTAATGTTTCGAGAGACTGAAGCAAATGCGATTTATAAATGTGAGTTCAGAGATATGCCGTCACTCACTCAGCGATAAGTTTGAGAGCTTATAACGTTAAAAATCCAAGTTCATGCCATGCGATAGCTAACCCTAGTATTTTAATAAATAAAAGCTATTTTACTTTCGAAAGTGTGCTGTCAAAAATAACAACTAACACCTACTTGAGAGAACCACTCAGTAAACAGATTGACAATCTAGGTTCGACACACGTCATTTCTAAAATAAATAAATAAGTAACAATATCTGTTTTATAATCCACTTTTCTCTCGATGGCTTCTTATTTATTCTGCACTTTAAAAGTAGTAGCAGGAGTGAGATATTTCTAGTCTCCACAGATTTACTTTCATATGCAATCCATTATAAAAATATCATGTCGATAACTCCAGTTATAACTGGTTTTATTTTACTAAGTATATAATGCAGCACGCATTTCTAAAGATCAAAGTTCCTGTCAGTGAATTTAAGGAAACAGCGGCCACATCAGCGTGATATGGTGTTTTTTTTTTATATTTATATTGTTGTTGGGATTTTAGCACTTTTCTGTCCATAGATATTGTATTGTTGTTGTTGGGTTTTTTACTATTTTTCTGTCTATAGATGTTGTATTGTTGTTGTTGGGATTTTAGTACTTTTCTGTCTATAGATGTTGCATTGTTGTTGTTAGATTTTTAGAATCTTCCTGTTCATAGATTTAGTATTGTTGTTGTTAGATTTTTAGAATCTTCCTGTTCATAGATTTAGTATTGTTGTTGTTAGATTTTTAGAATCTTTCTGTTCGTAGATGTCGTATTGTTGTTGTTAGATTTTTAGAATCTTCCTGTTCATAGACGTTGTTTTTTTTTGCTGTAGGGTGTTTAGCGCAAAGCTAAACTATGGTCCATTTGCGCTTTTCCTGCCGCAGGGAATCGAACCCCGGATTTTAGTGATTTATGTCGTATTGTTATGGTAATAAAAAAAAAGTTGAGACAGTAGGAATGACGTGTGTGACCTTTGAGGACACCAACTTTGATTTTAGAAAAAACTCACTTGTTTACCCCGAAGTTCTTCTTCCAGCTGGAGGTTTCTTCCCCCGCCATCTTTAGGCAAGTAAAATTAACTGGTTATTTATTTTAATGCATTGTTTATTTGTTGAAGTTTACGCAAAGCTGCTCGAGGGCTATCTGCACTAACCATCCCTAATTCTGAAGTGATAGACTAGAGAGAAGGCAGTTAGTCAACACCACCCACCGCCAACTCTAGAGCTACTCTTTACCAATGTGTAGTAGTATTAACCGTCACATTATAACGCCCTCGTGGTTGAGAGTGTGATTATGTTCGGTGACAGGATTCGAACCCGCAGTTTTAATGCAGTCAGAACTTGTTCCTTCGCACATTCCCCTGCGTAGTGCTTACGTCTTTTAAAAATAACCGTAAGTTACAACCGTTATCTAATCATAATAGAATATTTGATTAGTCTTACACACTGAATTCCTCAGTGCGTGCATAGAATTTTAATAGCTCAGCCAAGCATCTGATGTAATGTTAAAGCAAGAGGAGCAAAGTGAGAAAAGTATTGTTTATTAGGGCATTATGGGAAATATTTTGAGATGTTCCCTTGAATTTCCATACTTTTCACTCGAATTACAGTGGTGGAGAATGGGGGAGAGGGGGTTTAAAAAGAAAAGGTTTTAACTGTTCAATCACACATATAATTTTCCTGGACGCGCTTTTTTTTCTGTATTGATATTTTAGACGCCTCTGTTAATCATAAAAAAACTCAAGCTCTGTTAACAGTCTATTGCCTGTGAGATGAACACCAATGGTAATATCATTCAACAACGATTACTGCCGCTGCAAAGCTGTAGCACACATTATATGTACGTAGGATAAACGATCAGGTCCAAAATCCCTAGGTTCAGGTACAGCCGTCCCAGGTTTTAAACTACTGACCACGGGGAAAGCAGCCAGCCAACATTACCCGAAGTCACAAGGGCTTTTCTCCAGCCGCGCTGTGAATCGAATAGCAAGATTGACTGATAAGTTTTCTAACACCTAGAGTTCAGCAGCATCACGTCTCGAATCCCGGATCTCACGATCTGCAGCCCTGAACGTCAACCACTAAGCTATGCCTTTGGTACAGAGTTGAAAAGATATGTGCATATAGCTCTTGTACTTACTACTTCGCCCCCCCCCAGTGGCACAGCGGTATGTCGACTTACGACGCTAGAAACTGGGTTTCGATACCTATGGTGGGCAGAGCACAAATAGCCCACTGCATAGCTTTGTGCTTAAACTAGAAAAGAACAACAACAAAAACTTCTTACTTTTTATAAATAATAATTAGTGTAAGGATTAATAATATTATTCCCATTTTGCCCCTGAAGAAGAAAGGCCCACCTTTCGAAAACGCTCGGGTTATGGGGCTTTTACCATTTTGTAACACTATTATTAATACCAATTATTATTGTTTACTTTTAATTCAATTAATTTTACTCATCATTCAGAAAAACTGACGAACTAACAAGCTCCTCCTATGAGAACAGAAGAAGAAAATGTATCTTTTTTATTGGGAGTTTGAAAGTCGAAGAACAAAAATTCATTACTGTAGAGCAATCCTTCCGTCTGAGACACCTAAACTGTGAGAAAAGTGTCACGTTTTGTGGATCAAAATCACATTTTCCATTGTTTGATAGACCAAGATGGTTGCTCTGATCCAGAGTTGTTTTATTGTAGCTGATCCTTGGATTTCAGGGATTGTTATCGTGACCTTTCAACACCTAAACTGTGAGAAAAGTGTCACGTTTGGTGGATCAAAATCACATTTTCCACTTATTGGCAGATCGAGAGGGTTGCACCGATGATGAGGTAGATATTAAGGTGCCATTTAACAGGAAGGAATTTTTAATGTATTGAAAAACAAGCGAGAATGAACAACATTGGCTACCACTGATCACGTGATCTTATCAACTATGGAATAAGATATAGGACAGGAAATCAAAACAAGGCACCTTTCTAAAAGTTAAACAAAACGTAAATGATTAGTTGAAAACTACAGAGTTATATATATAACTATTTTTAAAGCTTCGAGAAACACTTTGCAAATCAACTACTGCTAAATGTTAAGCGTGATTTATTTTTTTGTCTTCCAAATGAAGATGGATGAGCCTCCATGCATTGCTGATGAGATTCTAAAAAGCTTGCAACGAAGAATAAGGACGTACTGTTTTTCGTACGAAGCGAGTTTTACAGCAATCAGGTGGCTGTCATTTTGGACTAGGGATTTCAGAAAGAATACTATATACGTATAGAACAAGTGATTTATTAACTTAAACTAAATTTGTGTCGAATTGTTTTCAAAATTCAAGGAAAACAGCTTGATACTACTGTTTTAAAATGTTCTGAGTAAACAAGAGTAAACTGAGGTATAGATTTTAAATTATGATTTGAATATTTCTTGTTTGGAATTTCGCGCAAAGCTACACGAGGGCTACCTGCGCTAGCCGTCCCTAATTTAGCAGTGTAAGACCAGAGGGAAGGCAGCTAGTCATCACCACCCACCGCCAACTCTTGGGCTACTCTTTTACCAACGAATAGTGGGATTGACCGTCACATTATAACGACCCCACGGCTGAAAGGGCGAGCATGTTTAATGTGACGGGGATTCGAACCCGCGACCCTCAGATTGCGAGTCGAGCGACTTAATCACATGGCCATGCCGGGCCGCTAATAATTTGAACTGGTCTCTTACTTTTCTGGACATTTTTTGAAATTTTCAAACAAATTATTAGAAAACTTTGTCTCTTCGAATCTTTAGGAATTGTTCGTCAACAGCCAGTCAGTTTTCAAGCTAGGTCAGTTATCCCAAGGTTCGCGCCTAACTACTTCTAATTTAGAACTGCTCATCAGTTGTTTTATTTTGTTGGATTTCGCACAAAACTACACGCGAACTATATATATCAGCGATAGCCATCTCTAACTTTGAAGTGATCGTCTTCAAAAGAGCGTAGGTAGATAGCTAGTTAACACCACCCACCGCCAACTCTTGGACTACTCTTGCCAGATCGAATAGTTGAATTTGACCATCACTCTTATAACGCACCCTAGGCCCCAAACGCAGGAGCGCTCTGTCATTGCCCAACACAGGAAGGACAATCAGCATACCCACCCGTTACGCTTACATGACTACTTTAAATACGTTATAACTCTCCCACTGCTGAAAGTTAGGCGGAGCGTGTTTCAGCGATATATCGCGGCTCGAACCTTGGACCTACCGATCAATAAACAAATTGTTAGACTATATCTGGCCTACATATTAAAAATATTAACGTTGATTCTTCAGAAAGGTCGTTATAAATAATTAGGGTTGTTGTTTTCTTACCCTAATTCCTTTGTAACTTATTCCTTATAACGTATTTTATGTCCAACGAGAGGATCAGATTTTTCTCTCTTTCTCCAAATACACTCATGTATCTTAATCATTATTGACAGTGAACAATAAGCCAGGTGTTTGGTAAATCATTATTGACAGCGAACTATAAGCCAGGTGTTTGGTAAATCATTACTGACAGTGAACAATAAACTTGGTGTTTCGTAAATCATTATTGACAGCGAACTATAAGCCAGGTGTTTGGTAAATCATTATTGACAGCGAACTATAAGCCAGGTGTTTGGTAAATCATTACTGACAGTGAACAATAAACTTGGTGTTTCGTAAATCATTACTGACAGTGAACTATAAGCCAGGTGTTTGGTAAATCATTACTGACAGTGAACTATAAGCCAGGTGTTTGGTAAATCATTACTGACAGTGAACTATAAGCCAGGTGTTGGGTAAATCATTACTGACAGTGAACTATAAGCCAG
>NW_013668431.1:137833-141379 GCF_000517525.1 Limulus polyphemus | reverse complement strand
TAAGCCAGGTATTTGGTAAATCATTACTGACAGTGAACAATAAATCTGGTGTTTCGTAAATCATTATTGACAGCGAACAATAAGCCACGTGTTTCGTAAATCATTATTGACAGCGAACAATAAGCCAGGTGTTTGGTAAATCATTATTGACAGCGAACTATAAGCCACGTGTTTCGTAAATCATTATTGACAGCGAACAATAAATCTGGTCTTTCATAAGATGCTTGTGACTATTGTTGGTCTGATGTCTTCGTTTTAACATAAAAAGGAACCTGAACTCTGTGTTTAGTTGGTAACGAGAGGATTTAACCAATGTTTTCTAATGTCCACACAGTGATGCCCAGAAGAAAATGACTTAGTTTAGAAAGTGCGCCAACTTAAAGGCAGAACCCAATTCTCCATGATACTGCCATTGAGTTCAATAGTATTCAACACCACTATGCCCTCATATAAAATCCTAGTGTTGACCTTTGACCTTACATCTAACAAATTTTTAAACTTAGTATAGTCCAAATCAAACCAGTCCATCATTTCTTTTCTGTTTCATGAAAACAATAAGGATAAACATTGAATAAAACAGTATGCAAAATTTGACTTACTTAAGACTAGGTAATAACTTTTGTGAACCAAACTTGAGGAAATTACAATATAATACAAATTAAGAAATGATTTTTTTTTTGTAGAAAAGCCACATTGGACTACCCGCTGTGTCCACCGCGAGAAACCGAACCCCGGGTTTTAGCTTTATAAGCCAGTAAATTTACCGCTAAGAAAAATATATATGTATTAAAAATAACGCTTGGTTGAACGAGCTTTCAAAGAATCGTTAGTATAATATTTTTGAAAAAAAAAAGTGAAAGAGAGACCTAGACCTGACGGGTTTCAAACCTGTAATTTTCACATCTTCAGGACAAAATCTAATAATATCATAGGAGAACGCGACATTTAAAGTTTCTCCAAGGGATCTTGTTATTTCAGGTTCTAGTGCAATGACCTCCTATTTCGCTAAACTTTGAATTTCTTTGGATCCATGAGCCGTTAATCCGAAACTCTTTGGACCCGAGACTCCATGGTGTAGGAAAGAGTGGGAACAGTATTTGATACTAGGTTCTGTTATTTATATTATATTTAAATTACATCATGATTCTCAAGCAAAGTTTCCAAACCACTGTTCTTAGCACTTTAAACCAACGTTTCGCTGAAAATGAGTGACGTTTCATAAATTTTGCCAAAAACAATTTTAAAATTTGAGGTATCGTTTCCTTGAACTGACAACGGTCTGTCACAACCACGTTGCCGGTGGGCGGGATTTCACGAAAACAAACAAAATTTACAGAACATTCCAATTTTAAAATCGTAATGATTTTTCGTTATATTTACATTTTATTGATTTCTGACAGTTTAGGGAGGCAGTGAGCCGGTCCCTGGTATCGAAAAGGTTAAGAAAACAATTAAAACAGACTTCTAAAAAAAACCAGGTGATCGGTTTAGTTGAGAAAATAGTAGAAAATTTTCCCGGTAGGTGTAAATAAATCAAACGCCAGTTTCAGCAGTACGAATTTTTTAACGGTTTTTTTTTCTTATATATTCTGCGTTGTCGTTTAATTTAACGAGTCAACCATTCACCTGTCCAATTAAATACTTTAATAGTATGAAGCCGTTGTACGCGTGTGTGGAGATAATAATAACACTACCGTATTGATCGCTTCAGGTAGAACTTTACGATGGTCGTATACCTTTATATAAGCACGGCCAAGGAATAGGTGTGTGTACGTGTATATTTATATCTATATATAACTCAACAAGGTTACCATGGCAACACATGGTGTATTGTTCACTTCGTACGTACTCTTTAACAGAGCAGTAGTGAGCTCGATTCTGGTCGGAAAGTTACAGATTCAAGATCCGAAAAGTAGCAACGTGAAAAACAAGGCTTACGGTTATCACGGTCCAACTGGAAAAGTCTGTATGATAAGAACATTGACTATCTCTGCGTAGTTACTCCGAGAGTATCAGCGAAGAGAAACCCGTCCTATCTACCTGCCCGACCCGAGAGGTTGAAGTCTGACGAATAGGTACGTCACAACAGCCCTGAAAAAAAAAAGTTTAAGGTTTATCTTTAGCTTAGAAATAAGGATTCAACCAAAGTAGAAGATTTTAAAGCTAACAAAAGATTATTTCCGTATGCCAATCTCTTTGCTGATTTAAGTAATGCTTAGTTAATCATTTAGATTTTGATCACGAGACAGACATTGTAAAGTACTATCTTCTTAACACTTGTCCATTTTGTTATTTACTAACTCTGTGTGCCTGTAAAACTTGATTTTATATACAATTACCTTTTACAAGAACGTGTAACTATCGGAACTGTAGCGTAAAGCAAGTTAAGGTTGTTTTTTTTTACGAGTTGACAAACATACAGAGCATATATTAATTGAAAAGCGTATTTATCTGCAGATTAATAACACAAATATTTGTATTTAGACGTTTCGGAGTACAGGCTTTCTCCAAGGTCAGCATAAAATTGAAATAATAACTACGTTTCTGAATATAGGTTTAATTCGTCTTCAGCATAAAACTTAAAATCAATTTGTGTTTGGACGTTTCGGAGCAAAGGTTTACTCCATATTCAGCATAAAACTTAAACTTGAATAACAAAAAGTACTTGTATTTGGACGTTTCGGAATATTGCTTTAATTGATCTTCAGCATAAAACTTAAACAAAAGCAATGTGTATTTTGGCAAAGCTACCATACAACTATCTGCTGACTTCCCTAATTTTGAACTACTGAACAGTACAACCAGACAGCAGCACCCTACCACCAATGATCCACACTAATTGATTGACTGTCGTTCTTATAATCTACTCACATCTTGAAATGTGGTAAGCCTTTCGTGGTATCTAATGGATCTGAACCCGGCTCGCTAGCTCTGAAATATATATAACTGTACAGCAGGGCACAACAGTGGCCAAATAAAAAACAACAACATTTAATTAAGCGCAAAACTATACAACGGGCCATCTGCGCTGTGTCCGCCAAGGGGACCAAACCCTGGATTTTAGCACTCAGCTACCGGAGGACAAAACAAGAAAGAAACCTAGGAAAAAAAAATTAATCACAATAGTAATAAAAAACCACCTAAAATTATAAACGCTAGATAGGGTTGGTTGAAATGACTTTGCTGTACAGTGCTAGCCACTTAAGTCAACATTCCGACTTTATTGACTGTGTTATAAATTCTCGTTCCTCGATCCTCCTTACACTAGCAAAAAAAAAGTGCCTCGCTGTCTCGACATCGACTTAGACGAATAACGGTTGATGTCGACAGAACATTCTGGTCCCAAAACCTTTTATATTCGTTGTTTTCTTTATGAATATGTTAACAACATGCGTAAACAGGACTTCCGAGAGGAGTTTCAAACCATTAAAATGGAAAAAGTACGAAGTATGTGCAAACCATGAACAAACTTGTATGTTGGTTTGTTTTTTTAATTTCGCGCAACGTTACCAATGGGATATCTGCGTTAGCCGTTCCTAATTTAGC
>NW_013668431.1:133654-136831 GCF_000517525.1 Limulus polyphemus | reverse complement strand
TATATATATATATATATATATATATATTCCCCCTTCGGAAAACTGCGTAATCTATTTACGTTACAGATAGATAACTAGTACTTAAACTATGGATTATTTAAAACGTGTCTGATCATTATCCAGCTTGTTCTTCCTAAAAATCAATATTTCAAAGCGTTAATGCAAACTACTGAACAGAACAACATTAGGTAAATCAACGATAATTCAGTTGTTGTTGTTTTTTATCTATTTTCTTTCCAAATAAGTTTCGGCTATTTCCTATTTGCTAAACACACGTGAAATGAATATGTATTAACAGAAGATACAAGCTTGTAAAGACTAAAGATAAAAGATTTACACAACTTCCTAGAAAGCAATTAGAAACTCGGAGATTTGTTGGTTTTTAGCAAATTCCAATAAACGTATAGTATTAAAGCGCACGAGATTTTATCGTTGCTTGTATTAATAGTAAGATGTTTGGGTACATATAGGCCATTATGAGATAAAACAAAGAACTCTGCAATCTAAGATCAACTTGAACGAGAATGAGCATCACAGAAACTAATAACAATTCTGCTAATGGTTACTTATCGTGCTATGAAATGTTTTAAATGTGAAAAGAATTAAAAGTAAAGTGCATGATAGAAATAAAAAAATAATAGTTTACATGTTTGGTTTATTTTTCTTTGTTGTTAAGCACAATGGGCTTATCCGTGCTGTGCTAACCACGGATATCGAAACCCGGTTCTTAGCGTCGTATGCCTTCAGACTTACCGCTGTGCCGCTAGGTTATTGTTTTCTGGTAAAATCAATAAAAACATTAGTGAAAGAACTAATATTCAGCCTCAACAATTCAGCCTCAAGAAATATATGCTTTATCTTCATAAACCCTGAGTTGCACCCTATATAAAGAGAGCTATGCTTTACCTTTCCAGATGGTTAGGGAGTTCAATTCGCAATCTCCATCCCAACAAACATGCTTGCTCTTTCAGCGGTGGGTAAACGTAAAATATATATATTTATATAGGGCGCAACTCAGGGTTTATGAAGGTAAAGCATAGATCTCTTTATATAGGGCGCAACTCAGGGTTTATGAAGGTCCATACCGAGCAGTAGGAATGAGAGCACCAAAAAGTAAGGAAACAAGGTAGGAATGGACAGGGTTACATTATAACACTTGGTGGTTTTTGACAGGGTGCAACCTCAAAGTGGGTGTGGCCATTGTTCCGCCCAATTGTACATCGTGTGTTTTTTGTAACTTGGTAATTATTCGAACTAAACAAAAAGAGTGTATATCAAAATTTCTCTGTTATAAACTCTGTTTCAGCAACAAGTACAGATATATGTATGTAATCAAATTACGTGACCCTAAGGAAATGCCCGAGATTATAAGAGGGGTGTTTGATGTCGGAAGTGAGACAGGAAGTTCTAATAGTCATATTTTAGTTATGGGAGACATTATAGCTGTCTAACTGGTAAGGGGTGGGCCAATTAACACCGATGATTTTTGAAATTTGTTAAGTATTTTGAAATGATCAGCTACTGGTAAAACTCAATTCAAGTCTATAATTGGATCAAAATTCAAAGTAAAACACTTACTAGGAATGGGCAGAACGATGGCCACACCCTTTTTGAGGTTCTACCATGTCAAAAACCATCAAGCATTGTAATATTATCCCGTCCATTCCTACCTTGTTTCCTTACTTTTTTTTACTCTTGTTTTATATCCTTTTTTTGTACTAAGTCTACAGAGTGACTTGAGTGTAGGCTTATCCTTCTCATAGCTTTTCTTGGTGTTAAGTCTCCAGAGTGGCTGGGCACTAGGCCTATCCTTCTCGTAGTTTTTCTTAGAGCTATCTCTTGACATTTCCTGGCTTTTGTTCATATCTTTGCTATAGTTTTTCTGTCATCTAGCCAGTGCATCAGCCTTTTCTTTGGCTGAATTAATGGCTAAGGCTTGTTTCACATATTGAACATTACTGTTTCTAACCTTATCTATATTCTTGCAGTAATGATCTCCTCGCTGGGACAAAGACTTTTCAAGGTGATCAACATAAGAGTTTCTCCTTTTCTCTCGTTTTGTTTCCTTGAAAGGCATATTTTAAAAATCGCGCTGTTTCAAGTACACCCTTAGATGTCAATAGGTCGCACTTGGTTTGAAAACAATGCAAAGATAAATTATACAACTTATCATTCTTGGTCTCAGTCCAGAGTGCTCGAGCAAAGCTGTATTAGACATCGGCAGTGGTAGCATTCGTCCTCACGTAGGAGACTCACGTCTTAGGCACCGACTGCTATGATAGAATTTCTTTGTCTAACATACAACCCTCGAATAAGTTGTATATAACTGAAAACTTCACTTTCAAAGGTTAGATCATAGTTAGAACCTAGATCTAGGGAATATATGTAGTTCACGTTTTTTTTTATCTAGCTGACATAGCTACAGGCACGCGCATAAGCATTCGTGCACCCGCATGTAATATGAAAGCGGGTTGTTACTTGGCAACTCACAGAGCATGCTCATAATCAAAGAATATGGCTACTAGTGTATTGTTAGCTTATTAGAAGTGTTGCAAAATGGTTATTGCTATTACCTGTTATCATCAAGGTTATAAGTAAAAGTAAGACAAAACGCTTTTAGCCAAGGTAGCATAATTCAATCACGTGCCTTTAGATTTGCATAATGTGAAGGCAGGGCAGAAATATGCCCCTCTAGCAACGTTAGTCAGTCAGTCTTTTGTGGCCTTGTGAAATTTTTGTTTTTATACTACCTCTCAAGTGCTTTGGAGGCTTGTTACTCTGCAGTTGGTTTGCTTACTACTCAACAGTGTGTGTAAAGTGTTTAGAAAGTTTTGTTTACATGCTGTTTGCAGTGTGTTTGAGATTTTAATTTGCATTTTTAACTTATATTGCAAATCTGGTCCATTCCTACTATAGGTGCTACCGTATTTATGATATATAGATAGATATGTACGTATGTGTCTAAATATACGCATATATAAATATATGCGTGTGCCTTTTATGTAGGCCTTGCGTTATCTGGTGGTTAAGGATGTCGACTAGCAATCTTGACATCAAGAAGACTCAATAATAATAAAGAACTGTTGTTAAAAATAAATAAATGATAATGTGTTATTAACTCTTAACACAATTCTTACTTGTAAATGACTTAAATAGAATTGTTTGTTTGTTTGTTTG
>NW_013668431.1:130501-133326 GCF_000517525.1 Limulus polyphemus | reverse complement strand
AGTGGGATTGACCGTCACATTATAACGCCCCCACGGCTGAAAGGGCGAGCATGTTTGGTGTGACGGGGATTCGAACCCGCGACCCTCGGATTGTGAGTCGAGTGCCCTAACCACCTGGCCATGCCGGGCCCAAAATAGAATTGATGATAATTATGTTTTATATACGTAATCTAACTTACATCATAATAGTTTATGATATAAAATAACACCCAGACCGTTCCTATGTGTTCGTATCCCAGACAGTCTCATGAGCCCTGGCATTGAGCAAAAGACCTCGTCGGCATTTGGTAGGGCAAATATAGTGTAATTGACATATTATTACATATTTTTCTTTACTTCCATACTTACGTTTTTAGAAACGCTCGAGCTTCCGCGACGTCCTTGTTCCTATGTTCGCGATATTTATTTTATTCCTTCATGACAAAACCTCTGGTATAAAGTACTCTACTGATTACGTTTTATTGTAACATCTATTGAGCACTTAAGTCGCTGTTTATTTCGTTAGCTTGTCCATGTCCTCACACGACATTTGATCAGTTCCTTGTTTATTGTCCTCACTCGCCATGTATATTCACGATAACAACACATCTCTATGTCCTCGGTAAGACAGTAAAATTCCATACATCTCTGTGTCCTTGTTATGACAGTAAAATTCCGAAACTAACTTAACCAAGTTATTGACAATTCACGACAGTCGTTAGGGAGAAGAATTATGTATCGTAGTATATATATATGATAATATTTTATCTCTAGTTTAATAAATAACGAAGTCGCCATTTTTATAAATTCTTACGCGAGTCTTCAATTTACGCCAAACACAAGATCGTGTTTGTGAATATATATATTACTTTTTATTTGACTCTGAAAAAAGAGCATTACATACTTAGTAGGTCATGTTATATTCGGATATCAGAGCTGAACATTGTCCCCGAACACAAACATAGCAAGAAAATCTTGTCCTTTTTTTTTTACTCTTGTATTTACTCTTTTAGATGCAGATGTACAAAGTAACAAGTAAACCTTGTCGTGGGCGTTATGCCGGGGGCAGAACTAAGCAATGCTTTTAAGCTGAAAGAGACTCCTGCTGGGAAAGACAAGTATTTTATGTGGGAGAAAAAAACAACAAAGCTTTTGTATATGTATATATTTCAAACGTTAAGTAATGTTAAGGAATGAACTTAATACTGCTCGTGTATTTTTCAGATTGGTTTATTTATTCGCCTATGTTTCGAGTAATTGATCTCCGTCAGGTGACGCTATGCAGTAGTTCTATTCTAACGTCATTGGGCAAATAATTCGTTATATAGCCTTTTCTTCGTTTGTTTAGTTAATTCATCTCCTGCTCAACAGGTTCTTTGTGCCGAAGAGCAACACCTATTCGTCCCGATAAGCCAAGAAACAGCCATACAGATATGGATATTTGTAAAAGAACAAACAAAGGGAATAAAATCTGTTGCAGTAAAGCTGTTGAAACTGGAATCCATTTTACGCTAGGCCTGACCTCTAAATAGAGGCGTTGATATGTAATAAGTTACATACGCGACGTTTTATTTGGCCAAAGACAAAAATAGTGTGTTGTAGAAAAACAACTGTGAAGATTATTTATTTAGTTACCGAAATTATAAAGTGTTAATGCACTACAACATAGCTTACCCGTTACTATTCAACGTTTCTACACGCTCGAGCTTTAACCTCTTAACCTGTCCCCCCCCCCCAGAGGTAAGTTTGAAAAGTTATAACGTTAGAAACTAGGTTTCGACGATGTCTGTGTTAGGCACAGCACAGATCCAATTGCTGACCCTTCTATGATATTCCTCTGGGGCCAAGTATTACTGAGATCAACCAAAAAGAGTAGGCGTGAAAAGTGTACATACAGATTACTTATGTTATATACATTAAACTAAGTGTTTTTCATAACATACATTTGTGTCTATATTATACAATTATTTCTGTGTAGATAGATAGATATGTAGACAGATAGATAGATATGTAGATAATTAGATAAACAGGCAGATAGATATGTAAACAGATAAATAGATAAACAGATAGATATGTAGACAGATAGATAGATATGTAGATAATTAGATAAACAGGCAGATAGATATGTAAACAGATAAATAGATAAACAGGCAGATAGATATGTAAACAGATAGATAGATATGTAAACAGATAGATAGATATGTAAACAGATAGATAGATAAACAGGCAGATAGATATGTAAACAGATAGATAGATATGTAAACAGATAGATAGATAGATATGTAAACAGATAGATAGATATGTAGACAGATAGATAGATAAACAGGCAGATAGATATGTAAACAGATAGATAGATATGTAGATAGATAGATAAACAGGCAGATAGATATGTAGATAGTTAGATAGATATGTAGACAGATAGATGTGTAGATAGTTAGATAAACAGGAAGATAGATATGTAAACAAATAGATAGATATGTAGATAGATAGATGTGTAGATAGTTAGATAAACTGGCAGATAGATATGTAAACAGATAGATAGATATGTAGATAGATAGATGTGTAGATAGTTAGATAAACTGGCAGATAGATATGTAAACAGATAGATAGATATGTAGATAGATAGATGTGTAGATAGTTAGATAAACAGGCAGATAGATATGTAAACAGATAGATAGATATGTAGATAGATAGATGTGTAGATAGTTAGATAAACTGGCAGATAGATATGTAAACAGATAGATAGATATGTAGATAGATAGATGTGTAGATAGTTAGATAAACTGGCAGATAGATATGTAAACAGATAGATAGATATGTAGATAGATAGATGTGTAGATAGTTAG
>NW_013668431.1:128615-129698 GCF_000517525.1 Limulus polyphemus | reverse complement strand
ATATGTAAACAGATAGATAGATATGTAGACAGATATATAGATATGTAAACAGATAGATATGTAAACAAATAGATAGATATGTAGAGAGATAGATGTGTAGATAGTTAGATAAACAGATAGATATGTAAACAAATAGATAGATATATAGATAGATAGATGTGTAGATAGTTAGATATGTAAACAGATAGATATGTAGATAGATAGATGTGTAGATAGTTAGATAAACTGGCAGATAGATATGTAAACAGATAGATAGATATGTAAACAGATAGATAGATATGTAGACAGATATATAGATATGTAAACAGGCAGATAGATATGTAAACAGATATATATGTAGATAGTTAGATAAACAGGCAGATAGATATGTAGATAGATAGATGTGTAGATAGTTAGATGAATAGGCAGATAGATATGTAAACAGATAGATAAATAGGCAGATAGATATGTAGATAGATAGCTGTGTAGATAGTTAGATAAACAGGCGATAGATATGTAAACAGATAGATAGATATGTAGATAGATGTGTAGATAGTTAGATAAACAGGCAGATAGATATGTAAACAGATAGATAGATATGTAGATAGATAGATGTGTAGATAGTTAGATAAACAGGCAGATAGATATGTAAACAGATATATAGATATGTAAACAGGCAGATAGATATGTAAACAGATAGATAGATGTGTAGATATACAGATCTTGCCCACTTTCTAAATGATGTCACATAACCAGGAGTGGTTAATCGATATTTAACGTGATCTTACTTAACGTCTAACAAGCACACTAATTTGTTTCATTCCTGGCTTGTGTTATTGTAACGAGTTCTTAACTAATTAACGTCATGCACTAATTTGTTTCATTCCTGGCTTGTTATTGTAACCAGTTTATAACTAGTTAACGTCATGCACTAATTTGTTTCATTGTTAGCTTATGTTATTGTAACCAGTTCATAACTAATTAACGTCATGCACTAATTTGTTTCATTGTTGGCTTATGTTATTGTAACCAGTTCATAATTAATTAACGTCATGCACTAATTTGTTTCATTGTTGGCTTATGCTATTGTAACCAGTTTATAAC
>NW_013668431.1:121045-127582 GCF_000517525.1 Limulus polyphemus | reverse complement strand
TCAGGACCCCCCCAATTTAACGTGATCACACGACAACGTCATTTCTTGTGTAATTTACATACGACTGCAAAATGACTGGTTGACTGCATAATCAGTGCGAATTTCTAGACCTAGTAAATTTAAGGATTGGTTACGACGGTCTTTCTTGTTGCTAGGCGAGTGGTACTTGAAGGCCAGACGGTCTGGTTAATATCATGTAAAACTTCCAAAGATCTGTTACTGTTGTGTAATAAAAACTAAAGATGTTAAGTTGTTGTTTACAGTGGAATTGTAATTGTTATGTCGAACATCCTCTTAAATGTTATTGCTTTAAGCCTTTTTTTGTTTTGTTTTACTTTAGGTAAGGGTTGCATATTTCCCTGCGTAATCAGCAGTATTATGGTGCGTAAATTGAAATTGTTCTTCGTGTAGCTTTTTTTTTTTTTGCATAAAAAGCTGAGGCCTGATTATTTATTGGCTGGATCAAATAACGAAATTTTTTGCTCTTTATTGATACATAACAAATCCTGATTCTGCGTGACCTTGTTATAATCCTCTATTAAGAAGACATGACTAATCCTAACTCTTATTATTATCTTTTAAACCGAAGCACGTGACTCAGCGTGACCCTTAAGACACTCTATTAAGAAGACATGACTAATCCTAACTCATCAGGCTGAGTCACGTGCTTTGGATTAAAAGATAATAATAACTTTCTTTTAATCTTCTATTAAGAAACACATGACTAATCTTAACTCTAATTATTATATTTTAATCCGAAGCACGTGAATCAGCGTGACCCTTAAGACCATCTATTAAGAAGACATGACTAATCCTAACTCTTATTATTATCTTTTAATCCAAAGCACGTGACTCAGCCTGATCCTTCTTTTCATCTTCTATTAAGAAACACATGACTAATCTTAACTCTTATTATTATTTTGAAACCGAAAGCACGTGACTCAACTTGATCATTCTTATTATCTTATATATGAAAAAAACCGACAAACCCCGATCCTTATTTATCCGGGTATGCAGGCAATTCAGATTGATCTTTCTTATCATGTTATCCAAAAGCGCGTGCATTCATTTAATTTCTACATGAAATAGTTTATACAAAAATATATAAAGGAACGAGCACGGGAACTTCGTAGATGTACTTATGGAACGGACTGCTTAGGTTTATAAAGCAGGAAAGAATGCACGTGGCGTCTACGAGACAGATTTAATTGTCATTCTATTCCAAGCTCGACTCTTCCTTATAAGTTGATTCTAATGTAACAAACGCATTCTTTAGAGAGATTAAAATGACTGAGAAATGGCCAAAAAAACAAGGGTCTTATTTAGGGTTAACTTTATCAGGAAAGACCTACGTGTTGGTTTGAGAAAAGAAAAATAGGGTAGAAATAAAAAAGGCATTTGTAAATTCATTTCGTGATTAAGGTTTAGGTTGTTTTCAGTAACTCGTTTATTGCTGAGTAAAGTTTTCCTCATTACGTGTATTTCACTGTCTCTAGAATACATTTTTAAAGAATTTTCGCAAATCACGAACAAATTCATGCTTAATCCTCAATTTAGGGACTGGTTTACCAGAGGGTTTGTTTGTTTTGAATTTCGCGCAAAGCTACACGAGGGCTATCTGCGCTAGCCGTCCCTAATTTAGCAGTGTAAGACTAGAGGGAAGGCAGCTAGTCATCACCACCCACCGCAAACTCTTGGGCTACTCTTTTACCAACGAATAGTGGGATTGACCGTCACATTATAACGCCCCCACGGCTGAAAGGGCGAGCATGTTTGGTGTGACGGGGATTCGAACCCGCGACTCTCAGATTGCGAGTCGAGCGCCGTAACCACTTGGCCATGCCGGGCCCAGAGGGTTTGTTTGTTTTCTGATTTTAGTCAAAGTCAGATTAGGCTATCGGCTGCGTTCCCCGCAGGGAATCGAACTCCGGATTTCAGCGTTGTAAGTTTATAAACTTATCGCTGTCCTACCAGGGGACTCACCGGAGGGTGGGTCCATATATTGCATCATATTGAATAACTATACGTTTTTATACAACACTCAGAATAAAGAAATGATTGAAACACTGGAAGAAATCACTATTTTTTATGTGTAATATAAAGGGGGACACCAGTAGTAACCGGTGGGGGTTAATTATAAACTTGACGGTATTTTTCTTTACATTTTTTATTGTGACATATGCTATTAGGGGTCATTGACAATAGCATAGAAAGATGTGTTTAAAGAGCCGATAGGAATCTCTCATCAGTGATTCTAGGGTTAACATTTTCTATATTGCTTTATGATACGACAGTGCTCCTTAAAATATATTATATATTTCAATTACTTCCGTGATAATGTTGACAGGAAAGACCCATCAATAGAGATTTTCAAATATAAATATATCTGTAAGAAATTGTAATTTGGACAGAGCAGGATTTGAACCCAAGACTATACCATTTTAAAGTTCAGAATCTGTTAACTGCCATTTTTGATTGAAAGTTGTGAATTAAGTATCCAGCCATGGAGACTTAAAAGGTGGCTTACGATTCGTGGATTTAAAAATGTTTTGCCAATAAAACAAAGGACATTTTCGGTAATGTTTCTCCTGTTTTTAGCCGCTGTATATCAGTTCATAGAATGGCTCCGAGTGTTTTTTTTTTTTTTCTAAGTTCAAACTTTTAACTCAGAGCTCCATCTCTTGAGCGATTTGAGATCTAATTACAGCCGCAGTTATTGAGAATTATTGTATGAGAGAGATTATTTTGATTGTTATTAAATACAATCGTTAGATAAAGAGACGATTTATCTATTTGTTATAAGCTTCAAACCCGGGACATATCTTACAAAGAAAATATTTCTTTTCTCAACGTCCCGAGGTGGATCAATAGTAAACTTGTGGCTAAAATCTGGAGTTCAATAACCCGCGGTGGACAGAGCGTGTGTAATCCATTGTACAGCTTTGGTTTTGTTGTTTTTTCTGTCTCGTACTTCTTATTATGATTTTTGTTCCAGGTCTTTGTCTCTATATATATATATTACTTCTTCCCGAGTTCGTTGTCCTTAAATAGATGATTCGGAATGTTGTTTTTACTTCATATCTTATTGATAGCTTTTGTTTTGTTTTTTCTGTCTCGTAGTTTCTTCTTTCATCTTTTTTCATCCCTAAATAATTTGTCTTCAAAAATGTTGACTTTGTATTTAGTTCCAATTCCTGGTAGGAAACAAACGTGCGTTCGGTTTATTCGTGTTAATAATATATAATAGAGCTACTATTCACTAACTTAATCCTTGTTAATAATATATAATAGAGCTACTATTCACTAACTTAATCCTTGTTAATAATATATAATAGAGCTACTATTCACTAACTTAATCCTTGTTAATAATATATAATAGAGCTACTATTCACTAACTTAATCCTTATTATTTGTGTGTATAGATTGGAGCTATCATTCCTAATCAAAACGTTATCCTTATCCGCAGTAAAAGCAGTCATATAATTCATATCCATGACAGATATTTTGGGGTTTACTAAGACTTTCACCAAACGATCAGAATGCAGAATTCTAGGATCGTAAATGCCCCCCCCCTCCACCCCCAGTGTACGTTAATATTTTAGTCAACAGAAAACAAGGAAACATTATAGGTGAAGTGTTTGAAACACGGCTGGAGTTCGATGTCCACAGGGATTAAAATCTTCTGTGGCGTGATAAAGCGATATTTGTTGAAAAATGGGATTTTTACAAAAGAAGTGACGCCTCTTTCTATATCAGCTCCCTCTTCAGGGATAAAGTAGTTTTCAAAGGCATGAAACAACATCCTTGGACGAAATAAATTACATTTTACGAACTCCGTTTTTTTAGATAAACAAATCTTAGAATTGCGGGAAAACAAGACAATTGTACGTTTCACGAATACATCATTTATTCACGACTATGATTTCGCTAGTGAATGCATCATCAGTAAAGGCGAAACCACGATCGTGAATAAATAATGTATTTGTGAAACATATAATTGTCTTCCCCCTCCTCAATTATGTAATTATGGAGTTTCACCAAGTACTGACGGTTTCAAGTGTTAATAATAAAAAATCTTAGCACTGAAAATGGAGTTAGAACAGCGCCATCTATAAAGAATATATCTTTTAACAAACATTATCTCAAGGAAGATTTTTTTACTTGTTATTAATAATGTTAGTAAAAAAATCTTAGTTGTTAGCATAACCTTCTGATCAAAGCAATCTACCAACACAGATCAGAACAAAAACTCATTAATGAATATAACTAATATAATATACCGTTTTTACTTATAATGATTATAACGAACTATGATTATAACGAGTACTAGTCCGTTGGACTGATGAAATAAAAACTCGTTTGTAACAAAGGATAGAGAATTAATCTTCTATTTTAACATAATAAACATTACAAGTACAATAAAAATACGTAAATGTAGCAATACTGAAAAGAAAGACATACTGTTTTCAAGAATTATATCAATATGAAACTAGATGGGGAGTCCAACCTTCCTCCTTATGTCATCCAGTATCACTGTGTCGAGTTGGGCTGATTTGGTAGTTTTTCGAAATTATATGGGGGGTTCACTCCCCTCGTGACCTTCCTCATGTCATCCTGTATCACTGTGTCAAGTTTGGTGCTGATTGATCAAGAAATGTGGAAACGTATAAGGAACAGACATACAGACCATTTATTTATATAGACTAGCTGGAGTATAAGGAACAGGTATATATACACACAAACACACATATTGACGTTTATTTATATACATTGATTCATCAGTTCAACACAAGAATACAGAACGTTATATCCCAAGTGCCTTGCGAAAGTTGGATCATTCTACATCAGGAGCAAAGATAGCAGAAAATTATCTACACGGTCCTACAGAAAATGAGTTACATACTATCTATACAGAGGTTGTGTACATTTATATTAAAATTATTTTGAGCCTCACTACGTCATTACAGTCCATGTCGCCACGTTCAATAACGCTCTGTTATGGCTTAAGAACACCTCTCCTTTCTACATTCTCTCCACGAACCATCTGAAGTACGTCGATGACAGTTCCCCTACGCCCATTTCAACAGTCCGATGGAACAGAAATCCACATGTGATTTGACCGGTATTCTTCGTATGGAATACGATGAACACCCGAGTAAGGAAGCACATGGTTAAAAATCGATGTTTGCCTACCTATTATAACATGAATACCCATTTCATTCTTCAGCTGTTTAAGATATTCCATGGTTCAACATGTACGCTGTGGAAGCAGATTGTGCTTACCTGACTTGTCCCATTTTTCAAGCCAGAGATACTTATGATTATGTTGCCTACTGTTGCCTAGGTTATTACACAACTTGTTGTAGGTCTATTTCCGGATGGTCCTGGTGCCCCAAGTTGATCCTTATTCCCATATTTCCCAAGTCCCGAATCTGAAGACACCTCTATCAATTATATATGAATATTTTGGGTCAGAAAGGGCTGTTACATACCCTTCCCAAAAGCGATCAATTTTCGGTGGCATCTCACCACCTACAAAACGCCTAATAATGTCAACATTGTTTCTTTATTCTTAAACACAAAACTAAACAATACGCTATCTGTGCTGTGCCAACCATGGGCATCGAAACCCTGTTTTTAGCAATATATAAGCCTCCAGACTTACTGCAGAGCCACTGGAGGGCAAATGTTAAAATGTAGTTCTGAAACATGTCATTCTACCACGACTTATCACTGACTTGCTGATTTGCATATTCCAAATCGTACAAAACACCTCAAAATTTACTTAGTTTAATGTTATGGAAATTATGATAAGTAAATTGGACAAAAAAAACAACTGTATTGCGTTTACTAGGTTAAATTAGCTTATTGTTTCATTAAGTTTATATATAATGAATTATAATATGCTTTCTCCATTATAATATTGATACTCTGCTCATATATATAATATAAAACAGTTAACTAGTGGTCTTAACTAGTGCAGATAAATATTTATGTTTGTCCACAGTTCATGATGCTCAGTAAATTCACACCCGTTCCACTAGCTTTCACGACAAAGTGGGTTTGTTAAGAGTCGCTTTTAAGACAAGGGCACGTGCCTGGATCACGTGCTATAGAGATAAAGGGGAATAATTTGTGTTCAATATACATTACACTGTAGACGTAAGTTACAATAGGTTGCTTAGTACATAGGGGTTCTTCAGGGAAATCCCTTCTTCTCTAAGTGAGGATTTCAAACAACGAATGCCGTTGAAGTTTGGTAAGATGCTAATGGTGTTTATTGTATAATTAGATGTCGGATCATCTATTTCTTCGATTCTTGCGAACTAACAGCTCGTTATTAAATATTCCAGATTAGAAATATAACTTAATTATACGACGGTTTCTTTGTTTGTTGAATATTTCGCGCAAAGCTACTCGAGGGCTATCTGCGTTAGTAGTACCCCTTGGTCTAATCTTTACCAACGAATAGTGGGATTGATCGTCACATTATAACGTTCCATGGCTGAAAAAAGGCAAGCATGCTCGTTAATAGGA
>NW_013668431.1:115329-120144 GCF_000517525.1 Limulus polyphemus | reverse complement strand
CCCCCCCCCCTTGGTCTACGCTTTACAAACGAATAGTGGGATTGATCGTCACATTATAACGTTCCATGGCTGAAAAAAGGCAAGCATGCTCGTTAATAGGATTAGAACCCGCGACACACAGATCGCGAGTCGAGCGCCATCTAACCACCAGGCCAATCTAACACATCGCGATTTGCTGTTTGGATTTTAGTTATTTCTGTCTGTTAATTTGAGCTCTTAGGCTATAGCTCTATAAACGATTTAGTATTTTATAGCCTTCATTTCAACTTCAAAAACTATTTTTCGTAGAGCATAACACTAAAACTCGAGTTTCAATACTTGCACTGGGTACAGCGCGAATGGCCCATTGTTTCAGTTAAACTTACAGACTCGTTACGATCGGCTTTTGTTTTTGGTATGTGCTTTTTGTCAGTATACATAGAGGTACATATAACTGTCAGAAAACTGATCCAGTTCTTATTTAATTCGCGTTTCAAAACATTTTAACCGTTTTGGCCTACTTGTTTTAGACAAATTTGAAATCTTTTTGATAATTGCCACGAAAAAAGAAAACAAAACAAACGTGTTAAATCGATTTATTGAACCAACGTATCTAAAGGCCTCATACTTTACATAATACTCTCCAAACAATGTAACTTTTTATGTCCAAAGTGTTCACATCTGTACGTCATTCTTTCACTGATTGTCAGACTATTAAGTCTGAGATTATTATTGTTAATCTTGTTTCCACCAAAACAAAACTAAACGTGTTTATTGGTGGAATCAGATTTACGCAAAAATTCTGCACACGGTTTTTACTTCGACAATGCGTGACAATTACCGAATCATATCACGGCTGTTCGTTCTGTGGTGGATCGATAAAATAAGAAAGCTGATTGGTTCGTTCTGTGGTAGATCGATAAAACAAGAAAGCTGGTTGGTTCGTTCTGTGGTAGATCGATAAAACAAGAAAGCTGGTTGGTTCGTTCTGTGGTAGATCGATGAAACGAGAAAGATGGTTGGTTCGTTCTGTGGTACATCGATAAAACAAGAAAGCTGGTTGGTTCGTTCTGTGGTAGATCAATAAAACAAGAAAGCTGGTTGGTTCATTAGAAATATCCATGTTTACTTCATATTTCACCTTACTGTAAAAACGTAGAAACCCAAACGTCTCTACTTACAGCCATACGTGTCTTATTACTAGAATTACAAGGCCTAGAATATAACAAATTCATTTTGATGTCTAAGTCAAGAAGGTTTGTTTTTGGAATTTCGCACCAGCCGTCCCTAAAGGTTTAGGAGACTAAAGGGAAGGTAGCTAGTCAACACCACCCACCGTCAACTTTTGGGCTACCCCCTTTTACCAACGATTAAAGAGACCATAATCCAGGATTGGTATGTTATGTTAACCGTCATTTTTTAAATGTAAAAGTTTGAAATTTGGACTTCATAAAGTGTTAAGACGGGCATCCAGCTTCTCCCCCAAGGCTACGCCCCTGTTGGGCTTTCCAGTGAACTAAAGAATGAAATATTCTGAGAACCAGTGTTTTGCTGTATCAACCTTATTAAGGGATCAAAGATAAAGTGATTTCTTAGAATGACTATCATCATCTCTTCCATTATGTGATGAGTTATATGAGAGAAAAAAATAAGTTTTTGACTAATTATCATATACTATTCATCAATGTCTAAAAGACGTAGTAAATATAATATGATTGTTCCATCTAGATACTGCACTGCCCTCCTTTAATTACTGTTTGATGAGCTCTTCTAATTGATCTAGTTAAGCCTCTAACAAAACAAGGGTAGAGAGAAACAATTAGAACATATCAGTTTAAAAAATATATTATATATAAAATGTGAACAATTGTGCTCAAGAGTAAGTTTCATTTCCAAGAAATAATTTTCCCACATGTAAATAGTTTTGCCCTTTCAATATGAGCCGGGCGTTGCCTAGTGGGTTGGCGTACAGTGCTGCAATTCTTAAGGTCCAAGGTTCGAATCGCGATACGCTGTTGTTGTACGCGTGTTATAAGTGTGACGACCGGCCCCCGGTGGCTTAGCGATGATTCTGTTGGTTTATAATACTAACATTCGGGTTTCGATACCCGCGGTGAGCATAACACAGATAATCCTATGTGTAGCTTTGTGCTTAACAACAAACAAACAATAAGAGTCACAGTCAATCTCATTTTTCGGTTAAGAGATCATTAATTCACCGTGTATGGTCAAAAGTTATAAATTAGGGATGACTATGTCTGAACTTTTGTGGTCCTTCATTTGGTTTTGGTTTCAATTTCGCGCAAAGCTTCACGAAGACTATCTGCGCTAGCCGTCCCTAATTTAGCAGTGATAGACTAAAGGGAAGGCAGCTAGTCAACACCACCCACCGCCAACATTTGGGCTACTCTTTTACCAACGAATAGTTGAATTGACCATCACGTTATAACGCCCCCACGGCTAAAAGAGCGAGCATGTTCTGTGACGGGGATTCGAATCCTAGACCCTCAGATTACAAGTCGAGCGCCCTAACTACCAGGCCATGCCCGGGCCCCACTATGCTGTTACAGTACTCGTAATAACATACGATTCATAGAAAACAGTCAAACCAAAATCTATCAACGTTACTGTTAATACTTTACAATACTTTACATAGAAAACGGCGATTTCTCGCAATTTCTTTGATCAATTTTGAACTTACAAATAATCATATATGGTCCAATATGTGGACGTCTTCGGACTTACAACGCTAAAAACCGGGTTTCAATACCTCTTTGTGGGCAGAGCACAGATAGCCCTTTGTGTAGCTTTCTGCTTAATTACAAACAAACAATCTGTCACTTTTTTTTTCATTATCCAAAAAAAAAGAAAACCTCAACTGACTAATACAGATTTCACCATTTAGCCCACACGCGACTTTAATTTTTTTCATTATCTATACACGTGGGAAGATTTTTTAAACTTCATTAAACTCTGCAAAAATTAAATTAGGAATAGGAAAGAACAGACGACATCACCATATGTATAAGGGAGGGTGGGTGTAAATAGTACTATGTGAGGGAAATGTATTGGGGGAATGGGTGTGTCAGCCCCTAGAGCCCATCTGAAACGACAGTGTTAAGGTTTTGTGTGTGAATTTTTTTATTTGTATACAGACACTTAGAATACAGGTACCGCCACCTGTTGAGTTTTAATACTTACACTCGATATCCAGGTTTTGAAAGCATCCCTACATTTGGCGTCTCTTACTACATAAGTCTGTCGGTTTGTTATATTTTGATCAGACAATTCTGTTTAAAGTGCCTTTTGTACTATAAGTGTTTGGTGGGTATCATGTATTGTGGAATAGGTTTAACTCACTTAGATTTAACCTCGCGGCCATTGAGACGCCCCGCACGACCATCAGATTCGTTTAGGGCTCTTCGTGCCTAACGTCATACGTACGTGAATAGTCTGGTCAGGTCACTTAACTGTTTTGATCACTTTAAATACATAACATTGCCTTTACATTTTATAAACTTTGTGAATTCAAACACAAAATATCTCAACCAAAAAACGTTTTGTATGCAAAGCACGAGTTATTCTTTAATGTACGTAGCATTACTTCTTTTACCGTCGACATGTTTTGGTAAATAAGATATTTGTATTTATGACTAAGCTACTAGGGCCATCCCTAATTTTGAACTATCGACCATAGAGAAGACAGCCAGCGAGCAGCACCCACGTTAAGGAAATGACTGGCACTCTTATAATGCACCAACAGCTTAAAGTTCAGAGCTCTACCACGAGGTCAACCAGCGTTTTGGGGTCGTGATAGTGTTCATTATCTTTTTGCAGTGAATATAATTATTTCAACGATTGCAAACAGGATTGAAATGACCACCGGCGACCCAAATGCACGCATTTTTAGGTTGTACTTATAGCAATCATTAAAGTCAAGATGCGTTAAAAAGGAAACAAAATATTCTTAGAATTAATATATATATATATATATAGTAGTTTAAGGATGACACGCAGACTTTTGTTGTTGTTGTTTTTTAATGAAGAAATGAAAAAAGAAACCCGGCCAAGCTCGAACCCGCGTCTCTGTTGGTGGCAGTCGAACTTTTAATGAACTAAATAATCAGGTTTCTAGGTTTTCGTTTCATTCGCTATTAAGGACAAAATGAAACGAAACTTGAGAAGCGTGCAACTGGGGACGCAGTTGCGGAATTAGCTAAATCATCTGACCTACAAGCAGAAAATGGCAGGTTTGAAACGTAGCTAATATTCGTTTTACTCCCCTCCCCCTCCAAAAAAATCTCAGAAAAGGATAGAAAGATTAATGTAAGAACAATACTTTGTTTCTTTGGAGTTTTTAATAAATAATGCGTTACAGCAAACTCAACCAAGCAGATCGGAGAGAGTTCTGTAGGATTATAATCTATGCAGGTATATTTTCATATTTAACTTTGCAATTCGTGCTAGCATATAATAATAATAATACGTGAGCTATGAAGGTAGTAAGGAACGTGATTAAACAAAACCAGAACTTAAATAAAAATGCATGTCTCTTTGTTGTTCTTTACAGATCTGACATCAAGTGTATATACTTTGATGTTCTGAAATCATGGAAAAAAGACCATTCCTACTGATTCTTCTCCATCTTTGCTTCAAGATCTACGTCCATGCCACCCACGGTAAGTAACCTCAACAACTCTTTGTGTATTTACGTGTATATTTTTTTCGTTATTTGAGTTTAAAAGTTTAATTTAGATACTTGTGTACTTGAAGAACCGCTGAATTGTGCAGTATGGAGAGAGGCTCTGTTCTCTAAATTTGTATATATATACATAC
>NW_013668431.1:106983-114364 GCF_000517525.1 Limulus polyphemus | reverse complement strand
TGGATAGATAGATATAGATAGATACAGATATTTTTATCATAGATAAAAGAGTTGCCGGTAACTATAAAAAAAATTTCATGTTTCAAATCATTTATAGGTACGTGTTTGTTTTGTATTAATCGGCGAAGGCTAAGCAAGTTATCAGCAACTTTAAAAAAGCTGGTAACAAACAAACTAATATACGGAGACGGCAAAATCTTGTTGTTACAAATACGACGAAAGTTGGGCCATTGGGACATCTGGATCCACATGGATTTACCGTATTGTCCCTAATTAAAGCCTCCTCGCTAATTATCGACCCCCCGATATTTTTATAAAGCTAACCTTGTGTGACAACACTAGTAATTCAACATATAATTCTCTACTGTAATCCACTTTAACTGTAATCCACTTTATTACTGTAATATTGACAGCAATATAAATCCAACATATAATCCACTTTATTACCGTAGTTTAGATTTGAAAAAAAAGAAAAGAAAGCAAACACACACACACACACACTTATTGTCATTGAAATGAACAAATCACATATAAAAAATTATAGTCACTCCATTTTCAGTTTTTAATACCCCCTGGGGCGTTAATTAGGAGCAACACGGCATATAACTTACTAACTTGTTATTTCCTTCAAAATGAGTTTTTGTTTTTTCCTGCAAACTCGGAAGGGCAATTTAAAGAAAGTTTAATTATTATTTTTCAGTAACCACTTTGCAACACGCTCGTTCTAATGACCTAATATTTTAACACAAGAGTTATAAGGAACACACATCCGTTTTTATTGTAAGACATTGTACTGAGGCTTTACAAGCACCGAATTCCTTTCCAGACCCCCAGTGGTTCGTAGGTCAGTCTGAAGGCTTATAACGCTAAAAATCGGGGTTTTTCGATACCCGTGGTGAACACAACCTAGTTAGGCCATTGTGTGACTTTGCGCTTGACCACAAACAAACATTCCGCTGAATTAATACTGAAGAACGAAAAGGAAAACAGTACAGTTTTTAAGACTTAACACAAATAGAAAGCCATTCTTTTAGAAACAAGACGTTCCGTTGCAAGTCTTTTACAGGAGTAATGGTTTCGTGACGTTCACGTCTCCTCTTCAGTTCGACATGAATCCATATCCTTTTACAAGCCTTTTAATAGAAAACACAAAGTTTGATCGAAAAGTTTGGTTTTCTTCCTTTTTATAATTAATTCCGAGCCTGGTAAAAGCTTCTTTGGGAGTAGCAAAGATTGCTTTTCGATTGATATATCTGTAATAAAATCCTACTTAATTAACTTCTGCAAAAATACTAAATTCAATTTGTTTCGGAACTGTGATCACGTGCTGTTCAAGTTACAATCGCAGAAGGGCCCTCTAGATATATTGCGGTGACATTTAATGTAAGCACCACCAGCAAAACCTGACGATGGACAGATGTGTGTCTAAACACCGAAGTCTTCTTGTTGTTTTCTTAGTGCAAAGTTGCGCTCTGTCCACCTCGGGAAATCGAACTTCGGATTTTAGCATTGTAACTCCGTAAACTTACCACTCGCCCATCGGGAAAAAACCCGAAATGCTGGACTCTTGTACGTTTTTTGTTATTGCCAACCTACATAACATGTTACCTGTACTCTGTCCACCGGGGGAATCGAGCCCCGGATTTTAGCATCGTAAGTCTGTAAACTTACCACTGACCCACCAGCGGACCGGATGTAGTGTTTTTATTTTCTGAGTGCAAAGCTACACAATAGGCTATATTGCACTCTGTCCATTGCGGGGAATCGAACCCCGGATTTTAGCATCGTAAGTCTGTAAACTTACCACTGACCCACCAGCGGACCAGATGTAGTGTGTTTTTGTTTTCTAAGTGTAAAGCTACACCATGTTTAGTGGGACGGAGATTCGAACCCGCGACTCTCAGATTGCGAATCAAGCGCCCTAACCACCTGGCCATGCCGGGCCTCAAAGGACTTATTGACAATTCAAACAGTTCGTTTACTTTTCACAATACATTTAACATATATATAAATTGATACAAATTTGTACCAAATCATCAAAAAAATATAAAGAATCAGTTAAAAGTTAAAGGCTATTATGAAGTAATAGTGACCAAACGTAGACTTAAGTTTCTTAATAAAAAGATTATTTGTTAAAAACACAACAGGTAACGAAAGTCGAACGCTCAAATAATTGTTTGTTTTTTTCTCAAATGCAGTCTTCTGAAGATTTAACAAGACTACGACGACAAGATGTATTGAACTTTACCTTCTGAAGCGTGGGCATATTCCAAATTACATCCTGAAAGTCGGAAATCCACTAATCATAACCCCCCCCCCCCATCTCCAACCCCCTTAACCGACCTTAATTAGAATCCCTATTGAATTTTCTAGGCTTAGTAACCATTCGCGCGGGTCTTATTTTTATCATTAATTTAAAATTTAATGAACGTTGTCTTGAAGTACGTACAGTGTAGAAAAAAAACACTTTCTACACTCTCGTTCATATCATAATTTTAAAAGAAGCGTAGTATCTTTATTGCGTACTCAAGCTTAAAATACGTTTTAAGGGAGGATTGTTATCTCTAAGCCTTTCTTGTGCGCGGAAATTTTACAAAGGTTCAGTGTTAATATAAATATATAACTTTAAACTACCGTGTAATTACCGCCATTTTTGCGCACGTCACGTATAAAAAGTACCGTGATTTATTGTACGGTCTGATAATTTTCGATAAATAATACATTGTAACAGTACATACCTGGTTTTTGTTTATTTATCGGTAAATACCCAAGAAGTAGTTTAAATAAATAATTTGTCTTTTTATTTTATTTTTTAATAACCAAAGACTTTCTGCTTGCTGTTTTTTTTCACTTAGTTAAGGAATATAAACGGTTTATATTTTTGTAAAATCTAATAACCTTTTCTCTGTAATTAGTATCTTTTTTCCAACAGTAATGTAAATTATGTTAGAATTATATATAAATAAACATCTCAACGTTTCAAGTGCTGTAGTGGAGTATACTTTTTATCCCATATATATCTCTGCTGTTTGAACAAACTAAGACCACTCCCCCCACCCCCACTTTTAATGGAAATATTTCTAATGATATAATTATCATAATGATATAAGTTGGTCTCATTTTCCAGTTGATGCTAGACTATTGTGCGTGAACCGCGAAGAGATGATGAAAAGCCTATTGTGAAATCTTTCAAGTGCCACTTTACGCTATTGTTTTCTATTCGTTTAGATACAACGAGAAAATCTTTTCAAATTCGATATTGACCCTGCTAGTAATTTAGACTACATTATGACGCTGATAATACTACTCCTCACCTTACGAGCCAATCAACTAATGTTAAATAGTTAATGGAAGCTAAACTTAAACGAAGCCTTTTGATGGATGATGAGAGACGAAAGTTTATATATGCAGTAAAAGAATTTAAATTTACAATTTAAACGTCCAAAGCTGGCGAAATACTGGAAACCAATAGGCCTAGCATTTGTCCAAAGCTGGCGAAATACTGGAAACCAATAGGCCTAGCATTTGTTCAAAGCTGGCGAAATATTGGAAACCAATAGGCCTAGCATTTGTCCAAAGCTGGCGAAATACTGGAAACCAATAGGCCTAGCATTTGTCCAAAGCTGGCGAAATACTGGAAACCAATAGGCCTAGCATTTGTCCAAAGCTGGCGAAATACTGGAAATCAATAGGCCTAGCATTTGTCCAAAGCTGGCCAAATACTGAAAACCAATAGGTCTAGCATTTGTCCAAAGCTGGCGAAATACTGAAAACCAATAGGCCTAGCATATGTGATAAAAATCGCGTAAACCACAGATGCTTTACTCACACCTCTTAGTTTGTCCGTTTAGGATTTCAAATTAGAGGTGTGTAAAAAAACAGGATAATTCACTGCCCAAGAGGCCTTTCGTTCAATTATCTTTACTCGTCAGCTGGCTTGGACAAATCTACTACTTATGTGAACAAAGATTTGGACATTTTTGTTTCTCATCGTCTAGCCCAGCTGACGAGTTACTCATTGAACGAAAGGTCTACTGGGTTTCGTGGAGCTAAAAGATAAATCCGAAATACTACTTATACATATCTCTGATTTTTTTTAAAACCCTTAATGGACACGTTAAGAAGAATGTGAAAAAAATAATTTACAGTTTTAATTATTTTTATCATACGTGTGACTTATAATGCTATTCATTGTCATACGTGTGACTTATAATGCTATTCATTGTCATACGTGTGTGACTTATAATGTTATTCATTGTCATACGTGTGACTTATAATGTTATTCATTGTCATACGTGTGACTTATAATGTTATTCATTTTCATACGTGTGACTTATAATGCTATTCATTTTCATACGTGTGACTTATAATGCTATTCATTGTCATACATGTGACTTATAACGCTATTCATTGTGACTTATAATGCTATTCATTGTCATACGTGAGACTTATAATTTTAAACTCGGGACTGTTATGAACACTTTTTGTCTAGTTTATTAATCACTTTAAATACAGTTAAACATATTACTGTCAACAAATGAGATACTAAAGTTAACGCAACCTAATTTCATAAATCAATATAATACTGTTGCTTATCTGCTTGTTTGATAATTTCCGGTAAAAATTATTTCCGAGTGACTTCGTCTGCCCCATCTGTTCACACATAACACCCAAATGAATAGTCTTGTATACCATCGTCTGCCCTATCTGTTTACACATAACACCCAAATGAATAGTCTTGTATACCATCGTCTGCCCCATCTGTTCACACATAACACCCAAATGAATAGTCTTGTATACCATCGTATGCCCCATCTGTTCACACGTAACACCCAAATGAATAGCTTGTATACCATCGTATACCCCTTCTGTTCACACATAACACCCAAATGAGTAATCTTGTATACCATCGTATACCCCGTCTGTTCACACGTAATACCCAAATAAATAGCTTGTATACCATCGTATACCCCATCTGTTCACACATAAGGTCTTATAAAATGAGTTAATTTTTAGGTCTTCAAACTGCTGAATAGAAAGTAATGCTAATCTCGTGTTTATGGGGAAAGTAACCAACTTTAACAATGAAATAATTTTTACCGTAGGGGCGCGTGGGTGCCGTATACCATTGAAACCACGCATGCGTAGCACTCCCACATGTCAAGCCCAGGGATGCTCCCTCACCCTCCACACCCCTAGTTCCAACACTCTTGCAAATCAATTAGACGTTATAGTTATCTTAGAAAGAAAAAAACATTCTAAAATCAAATATATGTGTAATCATAAACCCCCTCCAGTGGCACAGCAGCATGTCTGCGGACTTACAACGCTAGAAACCGGGTTTCGATACCCGTGGTGGCCAGAGTACAGACAGCCCATTGTGTAGCTTTGTGCTTAATTCTAACTAAACAAACAAACCCCCTAATGGCAAACGGCAAGTCTGAAGGCTTGTGACGCTAAAAACCGGGTTTCGATACCCGTGGTGGGCAGAGCACAGACAACCCATTGTGTAGCTTTGTGCTTGCCCCTAGTAGCATAGCGGTATGTCTGTGGACTTACAACGCTAGAAACCGGGTTTCGATACCCGTGGTGGCCAGAGCATTGTGTAGCTTTGTGCTTAATTCTAACTAAACAAACAAAAATATGATCATATTCTCCATATGTCTATGTATCTTTATTTTCAGTTATTTGATTTAATGAGAAACGTTTCACCTTTTCTAGGTCCCCCTAGGCTCTTGTTAGAGGGGCGTGGTCTACAGAAGAAGGTTTTTGCAGGGGCTGAAGCTCATCTTCCGTGTCCTGTTGCTGGTACCAAAGATTCTCTTGTTTATGATTGGTACAAGAGCCACCAATTACTACCCACTATAGGTAACCATCGATATCACGTGACCCATACAGGTACGCTTGTGATACAACATACCGCAGTGGAAGACTCTGGTTTTTACGTGTGCGAAGCATTCAATCAAAAGGGGGAGGTTGAAGCCCACGTTCATCTTATGGTTCTTAGTAAGTTTGAGGATCTTGTGTCTTCACGTAATTCAGGGGAAGACGATGGCACCTTCAGTAATTTTCTTTCTTACTCAATTTTCGTTTCCTTGCACGATGTTCCCATAAGTTATATATATATATAAATTGTTGTTACGGTGAGTATTGCATGATGTTCCCATAAGTTATATATATAAATTGTTTTTATGGTGAGTATTGCACGATGTTCCCATAAGTTATATATATAAATTGTTGTTATGGTGAGTATTGCATGATGTTCCCATAAGTTACATATATATAAATTGTTGTTACGGTGAGTAGGTTATATGGGGCGCAGGTTGGCCCTGTTGTAGTGTTCTGGATTTTGGTAAACCGGGTTCGAATTCGTGCGATACAATAAAATATTTCCCGCACTTTAAGTTGTAGATACGTTATAAGAGTGACAGTGAATTGTTGATGAAAGGGTGATTCTAACTGGCTGCCATACCTCTGGTCAGTAATTCTGGTCAGTCTTAGTAGCTTTAACAACACCTTAGGTAACTGTCTTTCAACCACGACAACGATTGCCACAACGTTACTTATCTAAAATCCATTCGTCATGTGACTTGTTTGAGTAGAACTTACCTGAAGCTGTCTAGTGTGACGTCACAATATGTTTTCATGATGTATAGTATAATCAGATGGTGACCAAACTTAAAATCACCCAAGTAGACAGCAGAAATAAACTAACGTTTTTGTTAATTTTGATTTGACATTCTTTCAGGCAGTCTAACAACACGGGGAAAAAAGGTTTAATCCCTTTTTGTTTGTTATTAAGCACAGAGATGCATAATGGGCTATCAGTGCTGTGCCCACCACGACTTTTTGAAACCCGTTTTAATGATGTAAGCTTGGGGGAGGAGAGTTGATCCACCCTTAAATTCGATGACGAGGAACCCACTTTGAGACTAATAATGGCTGGAGACGGCTTGAATGGGTACCTGATGATGACAAAACCTTGTCGAAACGTTCTACATTTGCTGTTATATTAAAGTTTTTCTTCATGATCCACCCTTAATACCATAAAGATGAGGAAATTCATGTAAAACCGATAGGCTGGTAGGCTTAATAATCATAATTATTTACATGGTTAATTTACAAATTATATAACTAATGGTGATATTAGTAGTTTATGAATAATTAAACAATTACATTAAAGCATCATGTAATATAAAATGAACAACAAGAACAAAACTCTAATACTATTCAAATACTACAGAAGAATCTTTGCGTGTCAATAATACGTAAGAAACACTACAGAAGATTGTTTGTTTTTTAATGTACGTCGAAATGTTGGAGGAAGGACTCTTGCCACTTTATTCCTCGGGTTTCGTGGACAAGAACCCAACGTTGTTCC
>NW_013668431.1:99933-106101 GCF_000517525.1 Limulus polyphemus | reverse complement strand
GATAATTATATTTTAATTATACTCAGTGTTGATAATTATATTTTAATTATACTCAGTGTTGATAATTATACTTTCTGTTTTTTCCTAATGTTGCTCATTAAAAACGTTTGCCATAATTCTAATACACTGAATGTTCAAGGGTCCGGGGTTCGAGACGTAACGCCACACCGTAAAGCTGTACTCAAAAGTTTTATATCACCGTAGAATAACACGGTGTTGCTTCAAACGAGACCTGATGAATAATGTGACGTTTAAAGGACTGCGTGGAGGGATGTATGTATAAAAACACAAACACTCCCACTCTCCAAATAGGAGAAGAAACAGCGAATGTAATCGGTTTATTGATTTGAGAAACTGTTCATTAAAATCTCTTCCCGTCAAAGTTTGAATGTTTTTCAATACTGAAACACATACTTTGACATTACGGAATCTTTAGATCGATAACTTCACGTTTTGCAATGTCTTCATTCGACCATTACTGAGTTAGTGTGTTCGATCACAAGCTAAATGAACCTTCGCATTTACTGTAACTTAATGGCGTATTTACACCACGTGCAACATAACCCACTATATATATATATAAACTATTAGCATCATATGTTTTTCACTGATTGCAATACTTTGATAATGGAAAATAACATCTTCAAAGAAAAGGAGCTTGCGTGTGTCTATACATAATGGGTTTCGGTAGAGATTTTATCATGTCAGGAGCTGGATTCTGATGTTGGAGCCTCAAGAATTTCCCACAACTCAAGCTTACGAGCAGACTCGTTAAGAAAAACAAAAGATTTTTTGTCTGAGAACTCTCGAACCAGATCACAGGAGTTTTCCCGGAGATGTTAACCTTTAAATGGATGTTTAACAATTTTGCATCTGTGTGACACATCATTTGTAAAAACTGTTTTGCATCATTCATTAGTAGGAACAGTTCACCTCTCTACACTTCTAGAACTGTAAGGTTTTTGTCACCAAATAAAAGAATTACATTCGAGATATCTTAATTCTCACCAGAGGTCGCCTACGGCACTTTCCTTGAAAAACTAGAGCTCCGCTTTAATGGTACATGCTTTCCCAATTTGAATAAATGCGTTTTCAAACATGTTAAATAGGGTTCAATATCTTGTAGGGTACTTATATAGGTACCAAAAGCGGCTGATTGGTTGTTTGTTGTTAAGTACCATGCTACACAAGGGGTTATGTGTGCTC
Organism: Limulus polyphemus; assembly: GCF_000517525.1. Taxonomy (NCBI): domain Eukaryota; kingdom Metazoa; phylum Arthropoda; class Merostomata; order Xiphosura; family Limulidae; genus Limulus; species Limulus polyphemus. The sequence continues at coordinate 104,895 of NW_013668431.1, read as the reverse complement.
TATCTACCGCGGGTATCAAAACTAAATTTGTTAGGTAATAAGCCCTCACACTTACTGCTGAGCCACCGGGAACCGGTAAGCTAACGGATTTACAATGCTAAAATTCGAGGCTCTATTTACGGCGGTTGACACAGTAGTTAGCTCAACGTGGCTTTGTGCTAAAAGGGAAATAATCAAACTTAAATAATATCATCTTGAAATTGGTTTTTATTTTGAGAAACAACGCGTACGAAGCTTTGTTCTGGATCTCGCTTTCTTGGAGGCTTTCCTGAGTAGAAGTAAAAGAACTGATTTCCAAAATTAGGGGCATCTCTCACCTGAAATTGGATACCCCTAGCTTTAAGAAAGCTGTTATCATCTTTTGTAGCAAAATCTGCACGACTCAAAGTTATCTCTGTGGGTGGCACGTTTCCATTTGAGAGAATTCTTAGGGAAAAGAAAATACGCTTGTGTAATCCAGATTCCATTAACCGGAACTATATCTTGGTGCTTACGTAATCCAGATTCCATTAACCGGAACTATATCTTGGTGCTTACGTAATCCAGATTCCATTAACCGGAACTATATCTTGGTGCTTACGTAATCCAGATTCCAATAACCGGAACTATATCTTGGTGCTTACGTAATCCAGATTCCAATAACTAGAACTATATCTTGGTGCTTGTGTAATCCAGATTTCAGTAAAAAAAAACTATACCTTGGTGCTTGCGTAATCCAGATTACAGTAACTGAAACTATAACTTTGTGCATGTGCGAGGCGTCTAGTCACGAACATTGTAAGACATACGAGTAAATACACATACAAAGATAAGTGTTATATGTTATAGGTAAATATGTAACACAAGCGACCTGGTAGCAATAGATAAACATTACTTATGCATTTGTATCTATGGAAAACCTATTAAAAGCTATCTGACGCCATCCCTAATAGTGAACTACTGACCACAGAGAAGACAGCCGCTCAGAAGCACCCTATTTTCCGCTATCACCGTTAAAAGTGCTGGGGATACTTTGTATTATCGCAAAGAGTCGAACTGGGCTCACCAGGTCCGAAATCCAGAGCTAAAGCCAACCGACGTCCGCATGGACAAAAAGGAAAGATTATCAGCCCTATACGACCAGTGACCATTGGATTGGACAGCGGTGATATGGGTTTGAGACAATTATTGACCTATACATAAAGTTAGAACTGACGTGACCTATGCAAAGACATAACAACCTATAAGTATCACATATTAACTTACTTTTAACTTGGTCTTTGTAAATGTTGATATGTATTAACAACTAATTCAAAATATTTAAATATTCGAAAGCTTTATCCAGTTTGCCCCCTTTTGACCAACACAACAACTTAGCCCAAATTCTTGTAATTTACATGAAAAACAGGCTTACAGAAGCCACATAGTTTGATACTTTATGGGACGAAAACACTATATATTTACTCTAAGTAGCAATTTTCCATATCTTCACTGCTGGTTTGTGTCGTCACTGCTAGTTTGGACCTCAGTTTGTGACGTCACCGCCAGTTTGAACCTCAGTTTGTGACATCACAGCGAGTTTGACTTTTAGTTTGTGTCGTCACTGCTAGTTTGGACCTCAGTTTGTGACGTCACCGCCAGTTTGAACCTCAGTTTGTGACATCACAGCGAGTTTGACTTTTAGTTTGTGTCGTCACTGCTAGTTTGACCCTCTGTTTGTGTCGCCACAGCCAGTTTGAAACTCAGTTTGTGACGTCACAGCCAGTTTGAGCCTCTATTTGTGTCGTCACAGCCAGTTTGGACCTCAGTTTGTGACATCACACCCAGTTTGTGTCGTCACTGCTAGTTTCAGTTGGATTTGTTTGTTCGTTTGTAATTAAACACAAAGCTACACAATGGCCTATCTGTGCTCTGCCCACCACGGGTATCGAAACTCAGATTCTAGCGTTGTAAGCCCGCAGACATACCGCTGTACCACTGGGGGGCGTTTCAAGTGGAAGAAGGCGGCCTAGGTCTTCCTTTAGTTTAAATAGTTTCAAGACCTGTACTTCGTTTGTAAAACAGCTATACATTTAATAATTTTATCAGAAATACGTTTACAAAATTGAAACTCTGTGAATGAATTGGGTTATTTCAAGTTTTTCAGGTAGAAAAACTCTTGTTTCGTTACATTTTAAAATTCATATTTGTTTTCATTAATTTGCTTGTGATATAGCACCACGGCGGCATTTCTCTGATAAAGCTAAGTTCTCACAACTCTACAGTTGCTAAGCATAATTGTCTGGACCTCCGCCATTGACTAAAACGTGATGCAGTACAGTTACCAAGTGACATCATCGTAAACACAGCATCGAAACAGTTGCTAGGCAACAATATCGTTTACTTACATATCTTTGACACATCATGAGAATCTGGAAAATATAAAAGCTAGAAACTGGAAAAAGTACACAATACTGAACTGCATTTTGTTCATGCACCGGAGCCCCTCCAATGGCACAGCGGTATGTCTGCGGATTTACAACACTAGAATCCGGGGTTCGATACCCGTGGAAATAAAACGTAATCCGAATTGATCAATATTTACTTTTTTTGAAGTACCTTGCAAAAAACTTTTACCAAATATTCGGAGGATTTAGTACATCATATAACATTTTCCTAAAGGATAAGACGAAGAAAAAAAACGTTATTTGAAGGTTTAGATTCAGTATCGCTCACAAGTCCAAACATATGGTTTGGAATGATTCGTTTTTTTTATCTTACTTATTACTTTCTATTCTCTTTGGAGACTACTTCTCAAAGTGAAACATTTTTTGTTTGCTTGCTGTTAAGCGCAAAGCTACACACAAAGGGCTATCTGTGCTGTGCCCACCACGAGTATTGAAACCCAGTTTTTAGTGGTAAAAGCTTTCAGACTTACCGCTGAGCCAATGGGGCTTTTTTTTTTTTAAATCAGACTATACTCTTTCTTAATTTATATTGTTAAGATAAAACACTTGAGTAAAATTTTACCACATCACAAGAAATGCATCACAGCAAAGCATGGGATGAAAGTTGTAAGATTGGCGTATCTTAAAAGCAACAGACTAAAAGCTCTTAAGGTTTTAAAACATAGACGAAATGGGTTATTCTATTGTGTAACTTACGCCATAAAGGCAGTCTCTAAGATAACAGTTCTTCAGCGGTACGTTGTTTCAGCAATGTTATTGAACGAAAGGTTTGGAAGTTTCACCTTGTTCTTATTCTTGTCACTTATAAGTAAGAAAACAAATTTACAGTTTTTTTCTTTTTTTTTTGGTTCATGTTTAGTTTTTCATGTAACGGAAACTGTGACTTATACATATGTTAAACTATTATAAAGAAATTTGTGTTTGAATTTCGCGCAAAGATACACGAGGGCTATCTGGGCTAACCGTCCCTAATTTAGCAGTGTCAGACTAGAGGGAAGGCAGTTAGACAACACCACCCACCGCCAATTTTTGGGCTACTCTTTTTCCAACGAAGAGTTGGATTGATCGTCACATTATAACACCCCTACAGCTGAAAGCGCGAGGATGTTCGGTGACGGGGATTCGAACCCGCGACCCGTAAATTGCAATTCGAGCGCCCTAACCCACTAGGCCATGCCAAGCCGTTATGAAGAAGAGTAGTTATCGTGGTTCGGGATAGAGCCTCGGACCTCTCGAATGCGAAGCGACTTCTCTACGAATTGATCTTGTTTGTTATAGATTTCGCGCAAAGCTACACGAGGGCTATCTGCGCTAGCCGTCCCTAATTGAGTAGTGTAAGACTAGAGGGAAGGCAGATAGTCATCACCTCCCACCGCCAACTCTTGGGCTACTTTTTAATCAACGAATAGTGGGATTGACCGTCACTATATAACGCTCCCACGGCTGAAAGGGCGAGCATGTTTGATGTGACGGGGATTCGAACCCACGACCCACAGATTACGAGTCGAGCACCCTGACCACCTGGCCATGCCGGGCCTCTACGAATTGAACTATAATGTCAATCCGTTAGATGATATTAATGAATATTTTATTATTCTTTTCTAACAACTCAAACCACATTCTTCGTCTCTCACAAAGATCCTCAAGTTCAGAAAATAATATAATCTCCGATTACGTTATCGCGCGTTGGCATGGCAACCAAATTTGGAAAAACGTACTTGATCAAATTCGGAAAACTGTTGAGCCATGTGTAACAAGATTACTTGCACTTACAACGAATGTCATCAGTGTGGAAAGGTCATAGGTTACAACTGAACATCAAAACTTGATAAAAATATTGGGGGCTATATATATATATCACATTTCCAATAGCAACAGTGAAGAGATTTTAAGTAGCTTTGAAAAAGTTCCTCAGACAATCGTCTAACTAAGTGCCAAGTTTCATGGATTTATTGTTAAGACCCAATCGTAAGATGCATTGGAAACCTTCGAAATGAGTGCTGTACTTTTATTTATATTGACCAGTGACCTTTTCAGATAAAAGCTGCCGTATCTCAGCTCGTCATCAAATTTGAGAATGTCTACATGACTTTCGCAATCCTTGGAACGTAAGGATCTTTTAGAAAATATGTATAAGATCTTACGTTTCGGGCTACTTGAGCTGAAAATCCAGCGCCCTTTGACGACTTGAGAATACCCAATATTTAGATATTCTAAACTAATATCTCAGGAGTTACATTGCGCGTAAATTTCGTTCGATCTTCTTCGTCTTCTTCGACGATAATATCGACCAAATAATCTTCTTATGCAACCAGATTATCTTCTTAGCGTCCTACTCTTCTCGCTTTTATTGTTGTTTCAGGCAACAAATTCTATTTTCAGTTTCTTATTCTAATATTAATATCATTACTTCAGACTAATTCGAATAATAAGGCCAATCCCTTTCCAATGGGGATCCGTGCGTTTGGACTGTAATTTACTTAATATGAATAAGGTGATTGGTTGTCTGTTTGTTTGTTTGTTTTGGAATTTCGCG
>NW_013668431.1:98095-99855 GCF_000517525.1 Limulus polyphemus | reverse complement strand
AGCGCCTTATCCACCTGGCCATGCCGGGCCTTTGGTTGTCTGTAGTTAACCACAAGGCTACATAATGGGCTATCCGTGCTCTACCACCACGAGTATCGAAACCCATATTTTAGTGTCGTAAGTCTGCAGGCTTACCACTAAGCCACTGGGGGAGGCGAAGAATATATAAGGATATATATAGGGGAGGGGGGATATATAATGATATCTATATAAATGGATAGTAAAGGAAAACCCCGATATATTGTAAGATACGTTTCTTTACAATTATAAATTTCACTTTACAGAACCTCACGGAACGACTACAGACTCTTCTACAGGCCTAACTGCAAATAACAGAAAGTCTTCTGGAAAACTACTTGATCCAATAGTCGACGGTTCAGGAGATCGTAAGCTTCAAAACTATTTTGCTTTCGGTATTACTAGATATCAATTCCCTGTGACATAGGTTGTAGTAATTAATTAATTACTAATAATGGAAAAATCCTTATTGTTAATTCTGAAATTCTGCAGCAGTAATCTGTAATCATATAATTCATCAAGATAATTATAAAAAAAACGTGCTGTAAGTTTGGTTTTTTTTTGTAAGACAATGCTTAACGTGATGGAATAAATTTATAAACCCAGTTTATTGAAACTTACGGTGAGATCAGGATTGAAATAACTATATTTCACGTTTCTTTGTGTGTGTGTGTGTTTTTCTGTACTCCTTGTTACTCCTGATACATTCTTCTAGAAGCTCCTGTTCTGACCACCAGTAAGCACGAAGACGACAACATCTTTCAAAGGCCAGTCGGGAGCTCAGTCGTATTCCGTTGCGCTGCGAAAGGAAAACCGAAACCAGTGATCACGTGGTTCAAGGATGACAAGCAAGTGCTCGAGAACGGCTTGGTTGTGAGGGAACTGTCGAACAGCGTTCGAATCTCGCGATGGTCAATGATGATCGAGAACCTGAAGATTGCAGACAGTGGTAAATACTCGTGCGTTGCTTATAACATCCACGGGAAAGAAAACGTTACTTTCGTTCTTCAAGTTGTCGGTAGGTATTAGCTTCACCTTTAACTCGTAACATAGCTTAATAAAATATATTACGATTTTTTTGTTGGGGGGTAAATATAAATATATAGATTTCTAATCTCTGCCCGGCATGGCCAGGTGGTTAGGGCGTTTGACTCACAATCTAAGGGTCGCATGTTCAAATTCCCGTCCTACCAAACATGCTCACCCTTTCAGCCGTGGGGCGTTATAATGTGACGGTCAATCCCACTATTCGCTGGTCAAAGAGTATTTAGTTATTGAGAATATTTACAATGCGGGAATGAAGAAAACTATTTCATTTTGGAGTATTTCATTAAAAAAAAGATCAGGTGATGAAATTTTGTACTTTATTAGTTAACTTGAGTTTAAAAAAAGATGTTATTTAAAAAAAAATTGAAAAATGAAAGCGACTGCCTTTTTTGCAAAGAATGCGACCCCCAGTGGCACAGCGGTATGCTTGCGGACTCACAACGCTAGAAACCGGGTTTCGATACCCGTGGTGGGCAGAGCACAGATAGCCCATTGTGTAGCTTTGTGCTTAATAACAAACAAGCAAAGAATGAAAAATGCTGAAGATTCCATCACAAAAATTATAAAAAATAACACATACACAGGATACTCCCGAAAGTAAAATTCGAAATCCCTGAACACATATACTTCCCATGAACCGAAAGACAAACTTTCCGCGAACGTGCCGACGAAACGTTTGTTTGTAGTTAAGCACG
>NW_013668431.1:84733-97215 GCF_000517525.1 Limulus polyphemus | reverse complement strand
TGGCAACGGCAAGTCTGAAGGCTTGTGACGCTAAAAAACCGGGTTTCGATATCCGTGGTGGGCAGAGCACAGACAGTTCATTATGTAGCTTTGTGTTTAACTTCAAACAAACAAACAAACCCCTAAGTGGCAATGGCAAGTCTAAAGGCTTGTGACGCTAAAAACCGGGTTTCGATACCCGTGATGGACACAGCACAGATAATCCATTGCGCTTAACAACAACAAAGAAACAACAAAAGTGACATAATTCCTTCGAGAAAAATATTCTAACCCTAACAATACTTCGGAAATATTGATTTTCTTTTAATACTTATTCCTTGAGGTAAATATTTTCGTAATTCTCCTGTATTCTGATCAGAAAACTAAGCGAAGTATCGTGAAAAAGAAACCAATAGAAAGACATGAACACCACAAGTATAGACGTCTACTTTGAAACTTTGAAGAGTCTCCTAATCTCGTATGTTATTTTTCTTGAAAATACAATTTCATTATAAACTATTTCTTGTTAAGGAATGTCGCTGATAATCAAAGAAAGCTTTTCTAGCAAAATGTACAGAAGGTATTAAAACTAACAAAAATTTCATTAAAACATCCACGTCAATGAAATCCGGTTAGTGCTTTAATGAATTTTTAAAGAGAAAGCGAATGTCTGGAACAGCAGAGGACACTAAGACTTATTCATGCTGGATCATCTTATTGTTATTTATGGCGGCTTCTTTTTCTGATCGTAGACAACGTTCACAAAAACTTTAGACGCGATTCGTCCGCGTAAGAAGACAGGTGACGTTGCAGAGAACTATTTTTAGGTCGTTTACTAATTTGTAGCCTAGCTCATTGAACAACCAAAAAGTATCTTAATTACTTACGTGGAAATAATCTAAATTGAAAGAAACCAGATGATGAACCAATAGGTGGAATATTAAATTAATCATTATTGATACTTAACCTTAAAATTATCGACTTATTTAATATTAAAATAATCATTATTGATACTTAACCCTAAAACAATCGACTTATTTAATATTAAAATAATCATTATTGATACTTAACCCTAAAACAATCGACTTATAATATTAAAATAATCATTATTGATACTTAACCCTAAAATTATCGACTTATTTAATATTAAAATAATCATTATTGATACTTAACCCTAAAATTATCGACTTATTTAATATTAAAATAATCATTATTGATACTTAACCCTAAAATTATCGACTTATTTAATATTAAAATAATCATTATTGATACTTAACCCTAAAAGTATCGACTTATTTAATATTAAAATAATCATTATTGTTACTTAACCCTAAAATTATCGACTTATTTAATATTAAAATAATCATTATTGTTACTTAACCCTAAAATTATCGACTTATTTTATACTGCTCATTACATATTGAATCAATTTGATGATTTTTTTGTGTGTTTTGTTTGTTACTGCATTCATTGAAATGATTCATTCTGGGTTTGCTTATTTTGTTGGTAAGCACAAAGCTACACGATGGGCTATCTGTGCTAAGCCCACCTCGGGTATCGAAACCCGTTTTTTAGCGTGAGATGCTCACAGACTTACTGCTGAGGCAGTCACCGGGGAGGGGGAGTGAAGGGGAGTAATATTCTAGGGGAATGCCAGAAGTGATTATTGGGGTTGATTGCTAAGCCCAGTGCGGGTATCGAAACCCAGTTTTCAGCGTGAGAAGCTCGCAGACTTACCACTGAGCCAGTCACCGGGGAGGGGGAGTGAAGGGGAGTCATATTCTAGGAGAATGCCAGAAGTAATTAGTGGGATTGATTGCAATATTGTTGTAAGCGCCATCTTTCTTTATATTTTGTATTGTTGTCGTTATTGTTGTTTTCTAGTGTAAAAACTACACAATGATTTATCTGCACTCTGTCCACCACGGGTATCGAAACCCGGTTTCTACCTCTGTAAATCCGCAAACTTTCCACTGACCCACTAGAAACATGGCGCATGAGTAGTGTAGAAAAATTTGCTCAAGAAGACAGTGGGACACACAGGGATCCAACTCACAATTCTAGGCTTAAAGATGTCCCTAGGACATAAACACTGAATAATTTCATTCTCAACCGCTTATGAATAATAAAATGCCAACAGTTGATACAGTTAAAAAAACTTTGTTGTACAGCGCCATCTGTAACTTTTTATGAAAATAATTTTAAAATGCCCCTGGTGTTGAGCATGTAAAATAACAACCAAAATATTCTAGCTCTCAGAAATTGCTTTTATTTATATTCGCTTTCACGAATGCGTTGTTGTGAATGTTTTAGGGTACTTTTCGTACTTACCAAAGCGTAATTGTATCTTACTGTTTTCTGTATCACCGAATTCCCAGTGTTTCGTGCTTGCGATTTTGTTTTGTACAAGAAAACAGTAACTTGTTCGCACAAGTTTCCAATTATTCTTGTCATCACATTTCACTTTCTATAACCTCGCTTTCTCTCCAGAATGTGTAAGAGGAAGAAAGCATTACTTTGCATCTCGAACCCCGGACCCTTCGATCTGCAAAACAACGTCAATGTGTCATTAACATTCCTGTCTACTCTATCTATCCGTCCTTCATATCTTTTCGTTCATCCATCGAGAGAAAGAGGGGGGTTTTGGATCCATATAGACTTCCTTTAAAAATTATTCTGGGCTACTGAATCGGTTTTAGTACTGGAGAAGATAATATAACATTAGGTATCGAAGTAAAATATGTATATATAAAGAAAATAATGACAAACCTAGCAGGATTTCTTTCAGGGACAGTTTAAATAATATTTAACGATATTCCCTCTAGATCAGAAGTGAGGATTTAACTTTTAATGTAACGTCTAACAACGTTGATTTACACAGTCTTAAGCAGCTACTGTTGTGTAAAAAAAAAATAACCCTTAACAACCAAAAAAAAAAGATAAGAAAACATTAACCGTGATTTTTTTTCTGTAGAAATTCAACGTTCAGATCTTCAGACATCTAGTTGGTATAGCAACAGCTAAAGGTTAAAAACAACAACAAAAAAAAAGCACTTGAGGAACTTTACGATGTTCTTGTTTAACTCATCCACGACAACGTATAGTAATCCTCTTTCTCTCCGTCTCACCAAATAAAACTTCAATTTAGTTCAGCTTACTAAACCTAAATTCGATAAATCCTAAAGATGGCATTTCCTTTTTATTTCGTCTAATTAGATGGAGGACGTCTCTTTCCTTGTAACTTTGGACCAGTCGCTTGTAACAAAACACTAGTTTCTATCAATCCTTGGGACCAGTCGCTTGTTACAAAACACTATTTTCTATCAATCCTTGGGACCAGTCGCTTGTAACAAAACACTAGTTTCTATCAATCCTTGGGACCAGTCAGTGTATTGTTACAAGCATTTTCTACCAATCCTTGAGACCAGTCGCTTGTAACAAAACACTAGTTTCTATCAATCCTTGGGACCAGTAGCTTGTAACAACACACTATTTTCTACCAATCCTTGGGACCAGTCGCTTGTAACAACACACTATTTTCTATCAATCCTTGGGACCAGTAGCTTGTAACAACACACTATTTTCTACCAATCCTTGGGACCAGTCGCTTGTAACAACACACTATTTTCTACCAATCCTTGAGACCAGTCGCTTGTAACAAAACTTTAATAGCAGAAAAAGGGGTGAGAAATCCTAATCCACTTCTTGAACAAAACTCCTTATTTTTCCACCTTTCCACCCACACTTCTCTCCATATCTACTCCAGTTCATCATTATATCCTTGTTTAACCTGCATCCACCCACCTCGAATTTCAACCCTTTTTATTAGTTTATTTCTTGCGAATTTATTCCCAGTTTCTCGAACTTCCATTTTTTTCCCACCTACTTACATGAATATCTTATTCATTTAATTCCAGATCATAACCACTGACATGGGTTTCCTAGACACTGCTAGTCATATCATACTCGAGATGACACTTTAACAAGCCCATTAATAACCCTTATTTACCACTATTGTGTGTTACTCTTACGAAATAGCTCAGAATATATCCATATTGGTTCACGAATCATCTGGACATTGTATGTTTGATATCTAAAAACAGTCTGCCTCGTATCCTGACGTCACAAGCTGTTGTGAGCAGCTGGCTGAGTAGATTTCGATAAAACTTCGCAAAGGATCTCCAGTGGAACTCCCAAATATTGGATTTAAAAGGATAAGAAATTTGGCGAATAGTTCGAGTGTGGCAGCTCTTTCGATTTTCAGTAAATTTAACTGACGTATAATCCCATGCGCAGCACGAGCATCTTTTGCTAATCGCCCCTATTCAGTAGACAGATTCCTATAGCGAATGACGCCAACGCGCACCGTCCGAACTATCCTCGTGAAACCAGCAATAAAATTCCTTCCCTAGCGCGGATAAATTCCTGAGAATATTCCAAAATTAAATCACTCCTCAGCAAAGAAGAACAAATGAGACATTCCATATTAAGAGAAGTCTACTGAATGTAACTCAAGTTGCAGTTTGAAGAGGCATTAGGAATCTCCTATGGAAGGTTTTTCCTTTACGACCTGGTGAATACCTCACTGACACGTTGTCCATTCCAGACAGGTGCAGTCCATAAAGACTTCAAATCCAGTAGAATATTGCTCTGAACTTCCTTTGAAACACTTATTGATTGAACTTACAAACTTCACGTTTTCGGCTTTCTAAGCCTATTTATTGGATTCTCGTACCTTAGTTGAAAAAGATAAAGATATATTGAGGTTTAAGAAAGTTTTTAAACAAAAACTCTTGGACGTTTCAACTACAGAAACTTGGTCCACAGGAGGGACATAAATTGGAAATTACAATCTACACACTGTCTACGATAGACATGAAATCCATTTTTTACCCTGATTTGAATTTTCTACAATATGGTAACTAATTTTCAATACTTGAACATTAACATGAATCATTTCTAAAATACTAATTATGTTTGTTTGTAATTAAGCACAAAGCTACACAATGGGCTATCTGTGCTCTGCCCACCACGGGTATAGAAACCCGGGTTCTAGCGTTGTAAGTACGCAGACATACCGCTGTGCCACTGGTGGGGGCACTGATTATGAAACTGCTTTTATTGTGACTCCAAAGTGCGAGATAACGTGGTAAGTAAATGATCAGTAGGAATATAATCCAATTGGGAGGTAAATGATCAGTAGGAATATGATCCAATTGGGAGGTAAATGATCAGTAGGAATATGATCCAATTGGCAGGTAAATGATCAGTAGGAATATGATCCAATTGGGAGATTAATGATCATAGAAATGTGATCAAATTTGGAGATTAATGATCATAGAAATGTGATCAAATTTGGAAATTAATGATCATAGAAATGTGATCAAGTTGGTAGATTAATGATCAATAAAAATCTAATCCACGTGACTCCAATGTGGAAGATAAATGATCAATAGGAATAACGTCAACGTGGAAGATTAATGATCAGAAGGATCGACACGTGAGATTAATGACCAATAAAAATATGATCAACGTGACTTGAAATTTATGATCAATAGGAATGATCTCTGTCCAAATAATTTTATACAATTTGAAACACAAGCGAGGATTTTTGAATTTCTCTTTATAAAGTACGAATACGTTTATGTTTCGTCTGTTTCTTCCCGTTTCTTTCCAAAATTTGTTTAAAATGCTGAATACATAAAAGGACTGGAGAAATTTGGTTCTTGTACAAATAAATATGCATAGTAGTGTCTTTAAAAAAATATGTTAAAAACAATCATTTCTATAGCTATTTATGCCCAACCGATTACAAAACAGACATTTCCAATACTTTCTCGGTACCTCCGACTGCTGAAAAACTCTTTATTTGGACGAGTTTATTCGACCTATCTTTAAATGCAAAGTTCTGTCTAATGTGCTTGAAAATTAAAATGAAACATAAAGTTTAATGTGACGAGATATTGTTCCATTTTTTATTCTGGTTCGCTAAGTATTATTTGTTGAAGGAGAAGTACATTTATTAAGTAAATTTAAAATTAATTGAATTAAAGTTTCGTACGCACAATAATTCTTCGTGATTACCATCTACAATCTCATTAAGTATTGTAATTAATTCATTACCTTTACCAGAGAATTAAATTATGAGGTAATAGACAGATAATCACTCTTAAAAATCGTCAAGAAAATAAAATTTATTGGAGCGTCTAATTACTTGCTGTTTCGGTATCACGGCTTTCAAATAATGTTTAGTAGTTACAATCATAAGTTTGTTTTGTTTGTAGCTAAGCAATGCGAATGGCTATCCGTGCTCTACCCACAGTTTCTACCTTGTTTCTAGCGTTGTAATTCCGCAGAGATACCGCTGTGCCGCTGGAGAGGCTCACTCATAATAGGGTCACTAGGTAAAGATGGAACACAAACCAGCAAGTATATCTGAACGACTATGCAAAGTCCGATGAGTTCCTTTTGAATTACCTGGCTTAAGTAATAAATTAAGTTTAGAAAGTAATTATCTGGCTTAAGTAATAAATTAAGTTTAGGGAGTCATAAATTGAACTCTGAATAATTGAGGGAATTTTGTTCACGAATTAATGGAGTTTCTAATTGGGCTGAATATTTGTACCTAATATTTTTTTAGTACTGCCACATTCGTCAAGTTAACAAAGTTGCAAGTAATTCATGGTTTTTATTTTGTGTGAGTTAACTTTGTAGGCTAGAACCTTCTAGTGGATCCGGCGAACTTACTTTGTAGGCTAGAATCTTCTAGTGGATCAAGAGAACTTACTTTGTAGGCTAGAACCTTCTAGTGGATCCAGATAACTTACTTTGTAGGCTAGAACCTTCTAGTGGATCCAGAGAACTTACTTTGTAGGCTAGAACCTTCTAGTGTATCCGGAGAACTTACTTTGCACGCTAGAACCTTCTAGTAGATCTGGAGAACTTACTTTGTAGGCTAGAACCTTCTAGTGGATCCGGAGAACTTACTTTGTAGGCTAGAACCTTCTAGTGGATCCGGAGAACTTACTTTGTAGGCTAGAACCTTCTAGTGGATCCGGAGAACTTACTTTGTAGGCTAGAACCTTCTAGTAGATCCGGAGAACTTACTTTGTAGGCTAGAACCTTCTAGTGGATCCGGAGAACTTACTTTGTAGGCTAGAACCTTCTAGTAGATCCGGAGAATTTACTTTGAAGGCTAGAACCTTCTAGTGGATCCGGAGAATTTACTTTGAAGGCTAGAACCTTCTAGTGGATCCGGAGAACTTACTTTGTAGGCTAGAACCTTCTAGTAGATCTGGAGAACTTACTTTGTAGGCTAGAACCTTCTAGTAGATCCGGAGAACTTACTTTGTAGGCTAGAACCTTCTAGTAGATCTGGAGAACTTACTTTGTAGGCTAGAACCTTCTAGTAGATCCGGAGAACTTACTTGACTAAATTAGAGTACGAGAAATAAAAACCTATGTGCAGATCCTCTGTATAAGATACCGCGAACTCATCTAAATGTTCTATGTTTAACAATTTTTTGTACGATTTACATTAATATAAATATTGCTAAGGAAAATAATGAGGCAGATATCCTAAAGCTTTACGTCCTAGTCAAAATTAGTCTGACAAAGTTAATTACTTTTGTTTGAGATCATTAATTTTATGTAGATTTTTAGTAAGTATTGACGGGTTATGTCTAACAATCTATCCGACAGATGGCACCACAATCTACAAAATACACGCAAATCTTTTGCCGTGTTTAGATCGTTAGCCAATTGTATTACAATGTTTTTCACTAAAATAACATTGAGAGTTGTACTTAATCAAACAATTTTTTATTTAAATAAAGCACATTTCGGGCTCATCACAACAAACTGAAAATTATGACTAAATAAACAAACATTACTAAACTAAAACCATTTTTTCAATGGCTTCAAAATACACGCGCCACTTCCCAAGTGAAAACAAAAACGTGATTTCATTAATGGTTTCTCGTGGCATAAGGAAATGAATGATCTATTGTGAGATCTGTCTATTTATCTACATCCGAGTCAAACAATTTTAGGATAATGTTTCCTGTTTTCATCTTAACACTAACATTGTTATTTATCTGGCTGACGAACACGTCATACCATATGACAGCAGTAGCAGGACCATGACATATGATCTGACCCGTTCTGCCAAGAAACAAGTTTATCAGCTCCACACCTTGAACTCTTACAATTTTCCACTTATCAAATTTAGAAAAACAGCAACAACAAAAAACAAAAACACACAGCACCAAATATAATATAATTTTAAATAAGTAACATGAAGCGACATCTTTTAGTTAGAAATTGTACCTTTTCTTAAATGAGACTTCAAAACGTGAGATAATGTAACGTTATGTTGATGTCTTTTAGATCAAATCCTAAGTAAGCCGGAACTGACAGGAAGCCACCCGGTTAACACAACAGTGGAATACGGAAGAACGGCCACCTTCCAGTGTCGTGTACGAAGTCAAGACGTCCCTCATATCCAGGTGGTTTTCTGTGTGTATAGCTGTAGGATGTTAATTAACACACTTCTCATGTAGAGACGATTTTTAGTTACAAGATAACATTGAGACAAGTCTCCCTACATATCCATTGTACTTTAAATGTTGTCTATGTCTATTATACAGAAGTACAGAGTGAAGTCTTCTTTCACACTCAGATTACTTTAGATGTTCCCTACGTACTCTCGTCATGTACGGGTGATTTTAGTATTGTTTACGTTCAACACCACAAGGCAAGAGTCCTGTCATGTCCAGTTGATTTTAATATTGTTTACGGGTTTGTGATGTTGAATAGACTCCTGCCATGTCCAGTTGATTTTAATATTGTTTACGTTCAACATCACAAACCTAGACTCCTGTCATGTCCAGTTGGTTTTAATATTGTTTACGTTCAACATCACAAACCAAGACTCCTGTCATGTCCAATTGATTTTAATATTGTTTACGTTTAACATGACAAGGCAAGAGTCTTGTCATGCCCTTTAATGTTATTTTAAGGAAAATGAATATATACAGATCCCGTGTTAGCAAGAAACTAATGAAACAAGTTATAAGCTACAAAAGATACAATTTTGGAAGAGAATAAATGCCACATTAGCCCCGAAATTGAGTTGGAGATACTCTGTCTCTCCAGTTACCAGTTATTCATTTAATAGGGGTGGGGTGAGTGAAAAATTAGTGTTGTCTTAAAATGAGCAAACCGACTAATAAATAAACTGGCTTGGAATTCATATACTCCAACCGTTAGCATCCACTACACATCATCTGCTCGCGGCCATTTTATTTGTGAACTTTTGTGGAAAGCTATATGAGGGCTATCTGCGCTACTTATAGCAAATGGACTAGAGAGAGAAGGCAGCTATTTAACACCACCCACCGCCAAATTTTAGGCTACCCTTTTGCCAACGAATATTATAACGCCCCCACTGCTAAAAGGACGAACATGTTCGGTGATGGGATTCGAACATGCGACCTGTAGATTGTCAAGCGCTTCCTAATTCTGGATGCAGTAGTTATACGTGAGTATCAATTAATATATAACTATAATACCAACCAATATGATTGGTACTAAGATCACCCACTTCCCACCTACAACAGTGGTTAAGAACAGGGACGACACTTAAACCTCATATGAACTTCCCATTCATAAATGGAAAATTTAAAGAATATATCACAATAACATGAAATACTGATCTTACATTTAATGCTTTGAACAGGGTTTGTGACGTGGATTCTCTCCGCTAGGTTTCAGATTCAAGGGAAGAAAGCCAAAGGAAAAAAAACTTTTTTTCCAATAATTTTAATTATTCTATTAATAGTATTACTTGTAACCTAAAACCAGTACATAAGGTTTGTAGTACTTTACATAGATTCGCATGGTCAGATAATTAGGGGGCGCTCGACTCGCAATCTGAGGGTCGCGAGTTCAAATCCCCGTTCCACCAAACATGCTCGCCCTTTCAGCCGTGGGGGTGTTATAATGTGATGGTCCATCCCACTATTCGTTGGTAAAAGAGTAGCCCAAGAGTTGGCGGTGGGTGGTGATGACTAGCTGCCTTCCCTTTAGTCTTTCACTGCTAAATTAGGGACGGCTAGCGCAGATATCCCTCGTGTAGCTTTGCGCGAAATTAAAAAACAAACAAACAAGCATTATAAGTTTTCAGATTTACAGTTGACCACCGAGAGGGGCGTATTATTGCAAATACGATTAATTATAATTATGCTTCGTCGGCTCAGAAAAGATCTTAATACCATAACAAATACATGAATTATCCTAATTATCTTGAGGTATTTACAAGAATATTATAATGCTGTAATAGATGTTAATTCAACGCAAAAATGCAGGTATTGATCAGATGGTTGATCAAAAGAATTGGTGATTTGACATAACCGGTAACTGATTATTCCCCTCCCCCCTTAAATCTACATTTTTACCTACAATATTATTATGTGTATGTTTACTCCATTTTAGTGGTTGAGGCGAGTAAAGAAGAAAGAAACGGTTCTTCAGGACGACCTTATTAAAGTAAAAGATGAGTTCTACCACGTCCTCAAATCGGACCACACCGTGGAACAACCTAAAGGAATGTTTCTTAATAAACTACACATCAACGAAGCTCGGGAATCGGATTCGGGAAAATACCTGTGTTTGGGGTCAACGCCTACCGGATATAGCTACCGGTCTGCGTTTCTGACAGTGACGTCACGTAAGTGTATGGATGGGTGACTGCCAAAAACATAAATTAAAGACACCCACCCACCCCACTTCCCTTAAGTGTCTCCTAACCTATAAAATCAATGGGTACAAGGGATAAGGAACAACAAGGGTTTGAATGGGTGAAGCAACACGTCCCCCAGTGGGACATCGCTAAGTTTACTGAATTACAACGCTAAACTAGGGGTTTCGATTCACTATGATGGACAAAGCAGATAGCCTAATGTGGCTTTACTCTTAAAAAAATAACGACTGAAGCAATACAATCTGACTATTATTATTGTATTTATATGATAGGATATTAATACTTTTATTATCATTCATTTCTGGTCAAAGAAAGCTATCCACGTAAATCCAAACTAATCCAGTAATTAACAAAAATAATTTACTACAACCATGGATATCCAATGTCATAAAATAAAAACTTCTAATTATCAGAATGCGTTAAATCATCTGTTGGGCACACTCGCTGTTAGCGATGTTTTCGGCCGTAATCCTAATAATGTCTCACGAGGTTCACTATAGAGCTTGAGGTTAGACTGGTTAGTCCTAACATCAAGTCAACGTTTCCCAAAGTGTGGGACGCCCCTCCTCCTGGGGTACACATGATATCTTGGGGGGGGGGGAGGGAAATGATCAGGGTATAATCAATATGCAATAATGCAAGAGGGGTGTGTGCAAGAAACCATATTTATTAAAGCGGTGCGTAGATGACAAAAGTTCGGGAACACTGGACTAAGCTAAAAGTGAAAATCTTCCTAATAACAATAATGATATATAATGAAATATAAAAAAATAACGAAATCAAATATTTTACCAATATTGTTAATGAAATAAACACACACACAAACAACAGAATAACTTACTTACAAGATACTTAAAGAACTGGTCACTTCCTTTACGCACCAATTTCCTATCCTTTGAAAAACGTACGTGAAATCACACAAAAAATGATGATACATTTCATGCATATGACATGGGTGCATCAATAAGGATCATAGTTTTGTTTATCCAATATTATGGAATCAAAAAGTTTCAAATGGATCTAGAAAGAACCTAGGTGTGAAGTAGTGGAATCCCATAATCCATATATCCTCTGTAAGAATAATAAAACAAAAACAATAACCAAGATTTGACTGTGCCCAACACGGGCATCGAAACCCCGTTTTTAGCGTTATAAATCCACAGATTTACTGGTGATCTTCTGGAGGGGAAGAGGGCTTTGCTTTCCAAAGTTATTAATACAAATCCTTTAATTTATTTTATACATTTTTTATATGTAGAGTTTTACAATATACCTTAAACTGTTTAATGGACTTATTGGTGATTATATCCAGAAAGAAGTCTTTTTCATAATTTTCTTTGGAAATTTTATGTATTATAAATTCTTTAACAATAACAAAAGATTCTGGCAAACTATCTGTGCCTCGGCACATTTCAAACCAATAGACACACATTCCAAAGATTGGCTTGTTTGTTGCTAAGCGCAAAACTACACAATGAGCTATTTGTATTTAACCAATCGCAGGTATCAAAATGCAGTGTCTAATGCTATAAACCCTCAGACTTACTGTTATGCCACTAAAGATTGTTAATCGGGGTAATATATATATATATATTTATTCAATCATAAATAGTGTCGTGGATCTTAAGTCGAAAGAAGCAAAATTGGACGGTTTGTTTGAAGTTGATTGTTTTGTTTTTTTGTTTGTTTTTGAATTTCGCGTAAAGCTACACGAGGGCTATCTGCGCTAGCCGTCCATAAT